>NC_092814.1:166967800-167020300 GCF_023375885.2 Dermacentor andersoni | reverse complement strand
GGAGAGGAAGGAGTACGCGTGAGCTACCTGATCTCGGAACATTCGTCATCTTTGGCAACCTGCTAGTTCTTCTTACAGTTTGACTGCGTTCTTCGCCCACGTTAGTTCTCACGCTTCGCTGAAAGGCAGAGGTCCTATCAAAACAGCTGGCTATAGTAGACTACACCGGTAACGTACGTGACTCAAAGCGAGGCGAAAGCGCCGTGCGATCAATATTTGTTGCTGTTCGCTTCAACAAAACGTAAATAAACAAGGTAATCAAGGCACCTATGACGGCGCTCTAACCAGCTTCAAGAAAAATGATATCATGTCCGTTTTTCCTAAATTGAGTAGAGAAGATTACCGCAAGAACTCGCAACCAGTTGCGTTTCAGCCATAAGAGTCATTAATATCGCACGGTGCTCCTCAGACGCCGTAAGGTAATATGGCTTCTACGGAAACTATACTCGAAGGCTTTGTGCACTTTCAGATAAGTAATGTGGAAGATTGAAAATTATGCACACGAGTTGAGTCTCAATCCGAATGTGTACAATAATGAGCCTTTAAGCTAGCGTGAAATACCATAGCAATGACACAGTAGGAAAGATCGAAAACGTGAGAGCGCTAAAACTCAATACTCATAATGTGTCTAGAGAAAAATCCACTTTGGGCCATCGTTTCAGATAGAACGGAGTGCGAATAGACATGACTGAATAAGAGGAGTCACTTAGCACAAGGCACATAAAGCAAAGAATGTTCATGCAAAAATAAAAAGAAAATTAAACCCGAAAAGGAAAGAACTGGGTGAAAATAAAACATAAAAGTTTCAAATCTAGCACGTTAAAACGACTTAATTTCATTTATTTACTCTCAGGATTAATAAAATTACACAGAGGAATGAGTTAATGGCGTAATTAGATAAAATGAGTGGAAACGGCAGTGTTGAAGTTGTTGCCATCGATGATGTAGGCGAAGTCGACGAGAAGATGGTTCAAGTCTGTGCTTATGGTTGATACCGAGGAATTGAAATGCATATACAGATACATATTCTTTGTGTCTAAATTTGTTCGATGCGCTTTCTGTTCCCCAACCCTGTTGACCATATAATTTATTCTTCGACAATGACAATCATTTTGTTATTGTTAAGCAAATGTCAACCATACATTCTGTTCCTCAAGCAATCGTCGTTGCTTCCGCGAAACCGTAGCTTTGTCCCATAATCGTAATACAAAGACGAGACGTGCATGGCGCTCACAAGCGCCGCTGTATCGGCAAGCGAGCGGGAGTGTGATTAAATTATCCGCGGGTAAAAGAAGATGACGACGAAGGCGTATGAGGGATGGCCCGCGCGGCGCTACTGGAACGTTCTTCAAGATGAGCGCGACTGATCAGCTCTCTGAAGAATAAACGAGTTTGCTGCTCGACTCTCACGGCAAAGATTCCTTTATTCCACAAGCGTATCGACTGAACAAAAGAAGACCAGAATACAGAGGGACATGGGAATAACAGTGTACCCCGCTACCCTCTCGGCTTGTCCGAGTTAGACTGTAACAAAAACGTCCTCATTTGCATGCGATTGGAATACTCCGTGAGTGTTGTTAATCGAAAGTGAAAATAGAAATGCGCCGAAGTATCGATGTGGACTCGGGGGAACGAAATATTTTCTTGTTCACACAATAGAGGAACTCGCCTACAGCCTCCTCCTCGAGCCAGCAATGCGGAGCTTGCCTTCCGCAGAGGCTCCTCAGCGCCGGCTCTGCAGTTTCCTCCTTCCTGCACCAAGTCGTATTCAATTTACATAGAGCTGAACTGTTCGCGTCTACTACGAGGCGGGAGCCGCGACATGACACGAAGAAAGTGCTGCGCTGCACGCTCTCCTTGCGGATGGTGAAAATTGGGTCGTAAGCGTGATAAGCATGACAAAGGATCGGGCCTCCTCGGATCTCTCTTTTGCCCAGTGACGGGTCAGCAGCTGCGCGCTTTGTGACGTGTGTATATACCGTTTAAGCAAATGTTTCTTTGGGCAGCGACTCGAGGAAACGAATCTCCGCTGCCTGCAGTGCTCGGCAGGATGAGCGCCCGACACTTCCCGCATAGTTTTCCCATGCAGTGCGGCGCCGTTGGCGGGATTGCGAGTCTAACTACTGCCGCCGTTGTGCGGCGGTAATTGTGCCCCTTTTATGGAAGCGGCCGTGTTAGGAGAAAACAATGCGCTCGGTCGCGAACAGCGTAGAAAACCTAATGGTCTCCCGGCTGCTGCTCCTGAGAAATATAAGCCAAAGAAAGTAAGGCATGCTAGCGCGCTCGTAATGTGCGGTCCATCGGTGAAACACGGTGCCAGGGCGCCCCATAGCGCCTACTATAGAGGTTGTAAGTGCGCGGACTGAAACACAGGGTAGCGTTTCAGAAACAGGTGCTAAGCGCATCACGCATGGCCCACGAAAGAACAATGGAACGGAGCCGAGTTTCCCCGCGAACGCACATTACACTTCGGCGTTTCATTGCTTTTGAGGGGCTGGTGATTCTGCGGGATACCTATTGTAAAAAAAAAATACATAAATAAAATAAAAAACCCTCTTTCCTCGACACATTTATGCCTTGCTCCCACAGGTTTTCAGCAGCAAATGTTTGCAAGTAGTGTGAAAAAAAGTTATGTAGAGGTATCCTCGCAGAACATCGTTTACATTTTGCATAAACGCGCGGTTCGGTTCAGAACGTAGGCATATAAAAGAAAAGTAAATAAAAAAAATCGGAGTGCTGCTGCTGGCGGCATCAACTTCAGGTACATGTCCCCTCGAACTCCAAGACTGATGCTCCGCCAACTGAGGTATAAAGCAGCCAACGCTCGAAAAGTGCCTTAGACACATTTACGTGCGGCCTCGACGCTCTAATTCACGTTGCGCGCAATACAGGCTGCATACAATCACAGCCGAAATGCACGGTTGCCACTGAAAACAAAAAAAATATTTTAGTTCGTGCAATAGGCACGTTTCCGCCTTCTTACGAGAAGTCTATGCACCGGTTCTGTTGTTTGACTAAGTTTTTCACGCATACAAGGCAAAACGTCTTCCTTCCGGAGCAATTTCATTAAAATGGGAAATTTAGAGTGCAACATAGCTAAACGTGTCGCGGTGCTTGCGGCACTTTAGAAAGGAAGGAAAAGGTGGAGAAGGAAAGGCATGGAGGTTAACCAGTTTAGCTTAACCGATTTGCTAACCTACACATGGGAGCGGGATGGGGGGGTTGAAAGATGGGGAAAGGAGAGAGAGAGCATGTAGCACAGCACACATGGTCCGTTAGAGAATTTCTTTTCCTGTCGCTTAATAGAAGCAAAAATACGCAAATGAGTCACGGAAGGTAACAGTGCTTTCTTTCTCTTTTTCCAGGACGCCACGGAGAATTAATCGTAGGGATCATTTCCAGTACCTCTAGGTGCCTTGCATGTGATAGATATTTACGCGTATAGTATAGTGAGCTCATTGATATGGCCATTAAACCAATGTTATGTGAGCCTGACACACTGGAAATGAAGGAGAATGGTTTGTTTGTCAAGAGCAACGTTGTTACCCTGCTCGGCATGGGGAAGAAGGAGGGAACGAAAGTGCCTGGAAAGAGAGCCTGAGTAGAGCTCGGCCCCTATAGTAAAGGCAAAACGCATGGTATGAGTGGGTGACGTGGTGATGAAGCAGCAAAAAAGGGTATGTCGAGCTAGAGGCTTTACAGACAGGCAAACTGTTTGAAGTAGCAGTAGACCGAAGCGAAAGGCGTTGAGAGGCGAAGCGAGGCATGCCTGCGTGCCGACGGCGAATGCTGCAAATTCGTCCGTCTACATGACGGTGAGCTTCGAGTTGAAGTGACGCCTTCCTTCCTGCTGACCCGTCGAGAGACGCGCCGCGGCCACATCGTTCTTGAGAATACCCTCCTCAGGCCTTCGCTAATCCCCGGGACCACTGGGTGCGTATCAGTGCAGACGTCAACGGGCAGCTGGTATAAGACCAATAGCCAGGTATGACTACAGACATGCAAAAAAAATGCATTAACAACAATAGCTTAGGTATAGCGCCACTTTGCATCTCTATGACGGCAGAGAGAGAGAGAAAGAGAGGGGAGATGAAAGAAAAGGAACACGGAGAAGTTAAGCAGAACAAAAAACCGGTTTGCTACCCTACACTGAGGAGTGGGTGGGGGAGGGGGACGACAAAGATAATAACGAAATAGAGAGAAACAGTGCACATGCACACAATCGCTGCTGTTCACAGCGTACCATGACCGTTAACATTTGCGAGTGCTAAAGTCCCTTGTGCAGGTTTGTTTGTTTGCGTATAGAGCCCTCTCGCATCCCCTTGAAGTCGAAGCACGGAAAAGCGATCAACTGAGTAACGAAATCGGACATTAATGCTCACTTTCTATCGCTTTGGAATCGTCCATATGCGCCCTGCGTAACACGGTGCTTTCGTGGAGAGAAAGCCTCGCTACTGCGGCAAATAAGGACAAGTTCTGCATATACCTGTACACCTCCATGTCTATATTCAATTGACGGGACGTACCGATTATCCGTTGTGTACTTTGTGCAATGAGACAGGAGACATCGAACACTTTCTTTGGTTGTGCCCTAGCTGCTGCGTTGAAAGGCCCGCTCCGCTTGAGAACTTACAAAAGAAAGGCCTCCCACACGCGTGTCTTTAATACCTTGTGTTTCCGGAAGGATTTGCTATAGTCCGCAAGGAAGTATCATGATTTATTCTGATGTCCTTAAGATACACTGAACTGTTCGACAGATGTTGAATACGCCAGTGACGATTAAAAAGACGCTCGGGTGGAGCAATTGGCGGCCTCGATCGCCGCTCTAAACCTGCCTGTAGCTGCACCACTGCTGCCAGCACCACCAACAGCCCACCCGCAAGAATTGCAAAAATGCATTCGTAGCCATGTAGTGGACTTGGAAGGTCGACATTCCAAAATTATTTGTTCTCACGTAATCTGGCGTCAATACAAGTTAGCGCAGTTGCGAGCGATCGTATCTGTGCACTGTATTCAGGACGGTCGCACGAAATGTGTTGAAATGTCTCCTCGCGACCACAGTCATCGCAATGAGCGTTGCCAGACATTCCGATGCGGAAGTCAAAATATATCATAAAGGCTACTCCTAGCCATAGCCGACAAGGCAGGGTAGCATCGCGTCGGCAGAGTTCTGGTGGAATGCTTAGGCTGAGCGAAGAGTCGGTAGTTTTGAAGTTTGTTCCATGCACGTGGAGAACGTAATGTCTCGTGCCAGCGTGCGAAGTATTCTATGGCTGCATCTGACCGGGACAACAGCATAAATTCTCGTCTGAGGTCTTCAAAAACTCACCGAACTGCGTTATCAGCGTGCCTTTTCGTATTATACTTCACATATATCTTTACAGCCGGAATCAGTTCGACGGGCAACTCTGGGCAATTTGCAAACTTCCTCGTTGCGCATCAAAGAAATTAGCTTGGGGAAAGTTAACAGTACATTAACAAATGAACATATGAAATAAGGAAGACTTACACTACAGCAAAGGGTCTTCTTCGTTAACTCTTATTCTAGCAGAGTCCTTGTTTTGTAATATTACAGGAAACGTGACTGCTTATGTCATGGCACGCGCAGTCACGAAAATGCTATTGTCACGACAACTACGCGGCCGAATGTGAAGCGAATTTTGGTTCACAGATGGTGCGGAAAGCTCAAGGTTGTATGAGACAGGCACCAAGATGCAAGTCACCATACCTATGAAAACCCGATGCTTAATTAAAACAACTTGTAGACTTGTGATTGGTGCAGCTTATTCTGAGTGTTTATTGTACAAGATAGGAAAAATTGACAGCGCTGTGTGCTGTCAGTTTCTTCTTTTTCTTCTGTCTACTCTGAAGAGGATGAAGAAGACACAGGACATCTTCTATTATTCTTGCAAAGTTTCCAAGAACATATATATGCACTCCGGATATCTTGGGTGCATATATATATATATATATATATATATATATATATATATATATATATATATATATATATATATATATACGCAGGAAAGAGACGACGAACTTTTTGGAAGACTTCCTTTACTTAACGTTTTCGGCTGGTGGACCAGCCTTCGTCAGGCTGGTCAGTCAGTAAGGCTGGTCCACCAGCCGAAAACGTTAAGTAAAGGAAGTCTTCCAAAAAGTTCGTCGTCTCTTTCCTGCGTATGCTACGTCGGGTCCTGCGTGCTGAACTTTGAAGAAAACCCCTATATATATATATATATATATATATATAAAATCTTGGGTGCATGGTCCTCAGAAAACTTGCAACACAGTGCAGCACGCATGTTGGTATAGCTTCCTGAAGAATCAGGCATGCCTAAAAGTTTGTAAATCATGTTGTAATTTTTATTACGCCGGAACGTTGTACTTGTGAAAGTAATTCATTTTCCAGCATTTACACATATTCATATTTTCGTTATTCCCTTCGTTACCGTCTGCTCTTGCGCACTTACCTGTTCGTGAGTGCTATGTTTGCCGCTAACGAGGGACGTCATTTGTGACCGGAAGATCCGAATTGTGTGAACTGCTCAGGAGTATATGTCTTTTGTGTACTTATGTTGCGTCTGTGTATGTACACTTAAGGACTGTCGTATACAGTCTGTTTTCTATTCTTTCTTTGAAGCATTTACATCTTTTGGTACAGACATGTATGATTCAGATGTACGATTTAAGAGAAGAGAGTAGCCAGCACCGTCTAACGGAAACAAGCAACTTCTCCAACCCAGATAATAATAATAATAATAATAATAATAATAATAATAATAATAATAATAATAATAATAATAATAATAATAATAATAATAATAATAATAATAATAATAAAGTTAGTGCCTCCGACTGACTCTATGCGTTTAGTCTCGCACGGGATCTTGAGAACCACGTCGCGCTCCTGATAACCTCGGAACCACTATCTCACGTTTGTTTAGTAATACAAAACAATCGTCATTCATTTAGAGCAAGAAGAAAATGTCTGCTGAGTTGATTCTTACTGGGGAAAAAAACTCTGTCTCTCCAAAGGTAAGGTGTCGCATGAGCAAGCGAAAAACAAGCAACAACAATAACACAGCACGACCGAAGGACGCTCTTAGTCAAGTACCGTAATCGTGACCATGCACAAGAGGAACGAAGAACAGCAGCGGTCCTGCGGGATTCTTCGTATGCGAACTCGTGTCTACCAACACTGAAAAGGAGGACCCATAAATTAAATGTGGATACATGCATGAATGTGAAGGAAATGTAATTCATGAGCGAATTCAGCAGCATCGAGAAATACTTAAAGATACAGCCTGTTCCAGGGTGTCATAGTCTCGATGTTTCATTTATCATGTTCATTAGATGGTATTACGTCTTCGCTAAATGAATTAGTCACACATAATCTTCTTCAGTAGTCTTGCAATTGGTTTGTTACATTTTTCATTTTAAATCGGAGTCCAAAGACTTACAACGCTATCTCTGGTCTTTTTTTTTAATGCGTTATAAACGCGATTCTGGTCAGTGAAGCCGCATACAACTGAAAATGCGTAAAGGGCAACGAACCGTGCCAAACAACAATCATGGCATCGTAATGCAAAATAAAGTGCTAAATAAAGCGAAAAGAAGTGAGCTCAATAATAAATATTCGTGGAAGGTCAACTAACGATATGTATAAAAGAGAGAACAATGTCTCACAACAAGGCAGACAGCGCAGAAGAGAAACGCAATACTAGGCGTACCAAAAGAGAACAATGACGGTAGAAGAGGCACAGACGGTGCCATAAGCCCACGAGCGTGACATCAGCAACCAACAGTGATAGAGGAAAAAGAAACGTATTCACGAGCGTTACACGAAGTTCGCGTTTGTCCTAGAAAAGCGTCGTGGACTTAAAATGTAGCTCAAGTGGTCACAGAACTTACACGCAGAATTTCCAGGCCACACACGTTTGCTGCAAGGAGTATCGCCGCGCGGAAAAGCAGTGGACGGAGTTTTCCTTTCGCATCATAATAAGGTCAAGTAAACAAATCGGGGTAAATAAAGCCCCGCGGCAGCTCACGCGAATTAAGAAATATAGGCATGTCCACGTGCACGAAGTCCAGCACATAGCCCATCGTGAGACGCTCCAAATCCTCCGCAATGTTATTCAGCCGAAATAAAAAAAGTCGCAGTTTCGCCCGAAAGGTGAAGCACTGATTCGATAGAAAATTAGCAGATAGCTATACGAAGTAAGGGTAATAGATTTAGCAACCGTGTAAACTTGAAAACATTCGCTTACTAACTAAATTAACAATTATATCATCTGTGAGCACGACTGAACGAGGATGCAGAAAAAAAAAACGCACAGAGACGGCGCTGTCTCTTTGCGTCTGTTTCTTTCTGCGTCCTCGTTCAGTCAACTAGCCCAGCAACGTGTTTTAACTGAATTAACAAGTACGCTGTCACTCGCGCACAGGTAAACATGAACAATTCTCGCCCAACCCCCCACCCGAGCAGTGGGAGGCCGTGCTTACTAGCTCGGACCTTCGTGACCAGCAGCAACTGGTGCGGCAGTTTCGGCAGAAAGCAAGAACCGCAGGAGCCCTGAACTGAGGGCCCCTCCGCGCAGAAGCAGAAAGACATCTGCTTGTCCCCCTTTTTTTTTCAATAAACATTTTTCCGGCTCCTCCTCCTCGATGAGCACGGAAACTCGCTGTCAAAATGCTGCAGTGAGGAATCGCAGCAGCAGCGGCGATCGAATTGACTTTCGTGCATCTCTCGCTTCAACGCGAACGAAACGTCGAAAGCACAGCGCATACGAAGCTACCGGCACTACCGGCACTAAGCTACCGGCACTACAAACATCGTAGATCGCTTTGAAGATGAGGCCCGCGCGGGCGCGCACTTTAACCACCGTGCAGGGTTGCCAGAAGGCCCCAACAAAAACTAGCCAAATGACATCAAAAGGCAGCCCCAAAGCCAGACCTAAATTTTTTTGGAGTGAGAAGTAGCCAGAAACATAGCCAAAATGGTTGATTATGTTCTGCACGTGTCTTATAGATGGTGCAGGTGGTGTTCAAATCTCACGGTGTATTTTTCTGGCTCTAAAATTGCTTCCGCCGCATGCAGCCAGCACAACTCTGGCCTCAAGATCTGCGTAAAGAATTCTAGTGAGAGCTGCCACTCAGACGTGGATTTGAACACCACTTATTGTTAGAATGAACCGAGTAATTTCTTTTCCAATTTACTCATGACGTTATTGGTATTTACTGAGTCACGTTCTGAGCTAACTATAGTGGACGCCTCGCTTTACCCGTCGTATTATTCTATAAGAGTCGGGCCAAATATTGCCAGCTCCAACCTCGAGGATCAGCTCCGGCTGGTCACGATCGAGTGCCCAAGAGGCTGCCCGAACTCAAGGCATTGAAATAGGGATGCCTTTTGTAAGTTTGATTCATAAAATAAACGTGTTATTTCTCTCCCACTCTCTCTCTTTCTCTCTCAATTTACTCGAAAGCAGCTCGACGCTGAGTTCGCAAATGTTGTCGCTTGGGCTTGGAGGCGCACTGGACTCTGGAGAGAGCTGCTGGCCCATAACATAACAGGTGAAATAAAGTTTATAGTTTTATTTGCCGCCTGTGTTACGACGCTGGCAACAATACAGGTAGTATTAGTGTCGAAAAAAGTTGAACTGCGCAATACTTGAACAGGGATTCGCTGGCAAGGTTCGTATAATGTGAAAACGTGTACGTAAATTTCCGTGAATGCAGACAAGAATGCGTGTGTTGCCAAATTTCCGAGGGGGGGCTGTGTACCTGACTTTGAGTGCGACTTGAAAAAACATTAAGAAATTTAATTCTTCTAGGGAACGCACAAAATCTATGTTATGGGTCGCACGTGGCTGCATTGAAGTTATGTACAGCGTAAACCCCTTTGTCTAACAAATTCACGCATATACATCAGAATAGTAGGTCAGCAGAACACCATATATAGATGTGCAAACTGGCAAGGACTCTGCCGAACCGCCACTGTGATGTGGGCAAAAATAATAAAATATAGACGTAACTATACCACTAACAGCTATTATGTATATCGAACGCAGTTTTTTTTTTATCACTGCTCGAAACTACGCGTGAGCAAGAACCAATGTAATGAATAGTAGGACGAGCAAAGAGGAATTACAATAATCATAAAGTGCGTATATAAAAGGTAAGCCGTAATCACAATTACTCATTCGCACATAATTTAAATGAAAAAAATCCTGACGTTGGCAAGGCAATCATTCACCGATCTTTGGTGAGCAACTGCCTTGCCAGCTTCCCTGTGGACAAACATTGTTTTTCATATATATACAGAGGTTATCATCGTAATAATATACGATGTTCAAAATGTACCTTGAAACAATCGCAACTTACACGCAATACAAAGCTGCTGGACTAAAACAAAGAACGAAAAAAAAAGCATTGCGTAGAGTCCCAGTTGAGACTTCTCCCACAGGGGATTTACGCAAATGGATTCAATATCTATTCTAGCCCCATATGAGATAACTTCCCCTGACACTTGGACCATAGAAAACTGCAGAGTTGAAACGCGACAGAAACTATTCATCTGGCTGAAAATCTTTGCAGCAGTGCCCACTTACTACCAAACTTATCGTGAAAGAGAGCTTGCAGTCTCTCAAATCATTCTTTGTCAACAAAACTTGGCTAGCTAAATAAAATAAAACAAAACAATATAACAAAAATATGACCGTTGTTATGTTTATTTGTATCTACATTTATCTCGTGATCAAAGTAATTATGGCTTTATGGTCGCTATGATAGGCGGCCATGGGCTCGGTGACGACACTAGAGATGTTCTTAGCGAGCGTTAGGTATATACGCGACCGATGGCGCGTCGTGGAGACATTCGACTTGGTGTAACACTGAAGGCCGAACCTTTCCATGAAACGCCAAGAAGCACTTTTTGCCGGGATGAGGCACATTGACGTTAAAGACACCCACAATGACGATGGGAATGGGGTCCACCAGCGAGGATCCAGCCAAATGTGTCAGTAAAAAAATTCGCAATATGCCTCCTTGACGTTCCGGGATGAACGTAAACGGTGGCGACAACGATTCTGTCGCCAGTCTGAATGGCGCACGCGTTGGCAGATTCCATGGCCAGGCTCTCGCCCTTCTTCGGTAAGGCATAGGTCGCAACGGCCGCGCTGTCGTTTGCGTAGATCGCAAACGCATCAAACCATCATCTATCATTCATCACCGGTTTTGACACATCTGGCCTCAAACGCAGCTGGGACACATACGCTGATATGATTTTACCGTATGCTTAAGCTATTTTAGCTCTATAGGCGCTGCCATCGTTCTTGCCTACGCCCTTCACGAAACGCTGGAAACCGGCCTTAGACAGCTCCGCTGTAATAACGCGGTGATTTGCGGGAAAACCAAGCAATGGGCTTCGACGAGCCCTTGATTAACATTAAAGGACCACGGGTGAAAATGACGCGCCACGACATGCGTGCTAATACTTGAGCTGTTGTGTAAGTCAAAATAATAGTTTGCTGTAAAGCAGCCGGCACGGAACACGTAGCAGCACCACCGTTCTTCTTACTGAACCACACGTGAACTGGCAGCAGTTGGCGCCGAAATCTAAACAAAAATTGAAGATATTAGCGCTGGAATGACGTATAAACATGGCAGCCATGACTGAACGCCATCCTCCTAGCGCCCGCCGACATTACCTAAAAGCCCAGCCTTCGAGATTGCCTACATATATTTGGAGCAACAATGAGCTTTGGGCTCTCATAAACCGGCGTTCCCGAAATCTGTCAGTGTTGACGGGGTGCTCAGGACTAGGAAGGCCTTAAGACAAAAAAAGTTCAGTGTCATTCCACTCTGTGAAGGTGGATGACCAGCCGTATGCATATAAATGGAAGGCTCACGATGGTAAGCCTCGGAAGATGATGAGGCACCGGGGCGTATATATACCAATGTATTGTTGCAAAACGTGACACCACACCTTTTACTAACGAATCTTGGCCCGTAAAATAGACACGCACCTCACCGCACTCCGAGGGCACACCCTGCTTCACCGTAGCCAAGGCGATCGTGCGTTGGTTGACGTCCCACAATGCAGTAATGGTTATGAGGTCACTCGAAAACCACAAGCGGTAACACACAACACAGACCAAACAAAATTGATTCCCCACAAACTCCCTCTGATACCTGGCGGTTGCTCCGCTGAAAGGTTCCAAGTTTGCGTGATCGGGGCCACATGGACGGTTCACATTTCTTTCTGCCTTGCGGTCCTGGCGGGGAGCATGTCTACGGGACCGCCTAAACGGGAGAGCGGAAGAAAAGCAAAGGAGGTACGCGAGCGCTTGGAACCCCGACAAAGAGAGGGCGGTGCGAACGTAAACATGACCTACGCAAGTCAAAGTGCATCTGTTCTTATCAGCTTGATATCTGATACTGGTTGTACTTTCACCTAAGATATTAAAGTTATTTTTTAAGTTGTCGGAGTGCTTAAAGCCTGCTTCACCTCCGCCGCGGGTCGGCCCGGTAATGCACTATCTTCAGGATCGGCCCACTGGGGATGATGATGAAGAAAGAACGCTTATTGCAAAAGGCAAGTATCACAGGGGTTTATCTCCCCTCCCTTAGATGGAGTCTAGGAGCATTTGGGTCCTAGGGGGAGAAATTATCGATCTACACGGCTCGATAGACGCACGCAATCTTTTCCAGAACCTAACCATATACAGCTACGCTGTAAGATAGCCCAAATATAACCATGTAGCCAACTTGGCATTTTCGACGCCAACCCGCATGAAAAGTAGCCCAACTTGCTTATTAATAACTCAATCTGGCAATCCTATAGCCGTGCTGCAGATTGCTTTCAATATACGACGCCTGCACGGCCGCACCGTAAGCACCTGCCGCCGGAGAAGAACGCCCGCCGTCCCTCGCCTCCCTCCCATGCCTCGCGAACGAGAGGAGAGGGCGCGGCCCGCCTTCCTCGCTCGCACACGCGAGATTGAGCCGCGTTCGCCGGCTCACCCTTGCACACTTTCACTAGCGGCATACCGTGCGCGGCGACGATTTCATCGCCCTTGGACTTTATTCAATTATACGGAACCTTACGGTGACGGCGACAGCAGAAATGCGCCTGGAGTGTGCATATAAATGTTATCGCAGTAAAATCGGAGCTTGGATAATGGTCGGAGCTCGGTCTGGCCTCCAACCTTCAACTGTGCCCATGGGAGGATTATTCAGAAACGTGTTACCTCCTTTATCGGATGGACGCCCTTTAGTTAGACGCCCTTTAGACGCTAGAGTTATGCTTTGTCCTTTGCTTTGTCCGCGCAACCTTGAGCGATCGGAAAGCGCGTTTCCCCCTCTTGGCCGGCGGAGAAGGGAGGCTTCGTTCCGGCCGCGAAGCTCTCTACATCTCTGTAAGGTGCCTTGTGGATGTCTCGTGCTGAAGATGCCCTCGCGGTGAGCGCATATTTCACCCCTCATCTTTTAAGAGGTTCAATACATACAAGCATTTGTCTAGCAAACCAGATTTTTTTTCAAGGGAATTTTCCACGTCTCAGTAATTTCTCTCGTCGTATTCGAGTGCTGATTGCCGTGTTATAGTTTGTTAACGAAGCTTTCCCTCAAGTCTAAATATTTTAAGGCAGTTTTCCTAGCCTCTAAAGCCGCTCGAGTTCGCTCTTCTCCTTGAGCGGCCATTTTTCCTAGAAAGTATGCCTTCCAACTACTCCGCCGTTAAACTGGCTCTCTCAACTACTACACGCAGAGACAAAGCAACAGCGCGCGCATTAGATCCCATAGATGAGATGAATATTTACAATTATTATTACAGTTATAATTATATTCGAGTGCTGATTGCCGTGCCATCGTTTGCTAACGAAGCTTTCCCTCAAGTCTAAATATTTTAAGGCAGTTTGTCGTGTGCGTATCATGGCCACGCACGCTTATATCGCCTTCCGTTTCTCTACCACGGGATGCGCTTTAAAACCACGGCGCTGTAATTTTGCTTCAGAGACTTTCCTTCCCTCCCTTCTTCTCCACCCTTAAACTGACTCTCTTAACTACTACACACAGAACAAAGCAACAGCGCGCGCATTAGATCCCATAGATGAGATGAATATTTACAATTAGTATTACCTAGCGAAGGAGGAAGACGAAGTGCTTCTCTTGCGGAACACATCTCGCCCGTCTCTGTGTTTTTCTGGACTTCTTACTGCACCTGTGGGGTCTACCGCCCCCTCCATCGCGGTGATGGATGTACAACACCCCGAGGATCCTCCCGGTTCCCGTTCACCCGCGGACATCGGTTCGAGGAAGCGAGGAAATGCGTCGAGTGGTAGCGAGGACACAGAGCTGTACTGCGCATCAGGTGACGAGTCCTCGGAAGACGGCTTTCGACTTGTCCAGTACCGCAAGGCCAAACGAAGAATTATCAACTCATCTTCGGCGTCCAGCTCGAACACTGTGAAAACAGCTCCTCAGCGATGGCCTCACTCCATCCTGTTTGTGCCACAGAACGCTACCGACAACCTGCGCGTCCTCAACAGGCAAGCCCTCTCCGTGTATCTAGAAAACACCGTGCCAAATGAGATCAAGGATGTTAGGATAAATACTAGGCGAAACATCCTGGCAATCGATGTGATGAACCCGAGTGCACTGACCATACTACAACATGTAACGCAGCTGGGAAACATCAAGGTCCGATCCATCGTGCCAACGAATGGTGCCACAATAACAGGAGTCATCTATGACATTGACAATGAAATATCTAATGCAGACCTCCCAATTCTCATAAAACCGGCAAGCGAACACAACGTGATTGTGCATGTTGGTCGCCTCGGCAACACACGTTGTGTGAGGATAACCTTCAAAGGCGACTGCCTTCCACCCTACGTGAAGGTCGGCCCCTTTCGCCACCAGGTTCGACCATTTATTCCAAGACCAATGCAATGCTTCAATTGTCAGAAGATTGGACATGTGAAGGGTGTTTGCCGAAATTCGGCCGTGTGCCCTCGATGTGCCGAACCCCACTCAGAAGACAACTGCAGCGCAACCACGTTGAAATGTCCTAACTGTCAAGGTGATCACTGCGCCTCTTCCAAAGACTGTCCCCAGATCAAGAAAGAGATCACCATTCTTAAACAAATGGTGAGGGACAACTCTACCCACAAAGAGGCTGCTGTGAAAGTACGGCGAAGACGACGTCACCGACGAAGGTCTTCCCGGCGGAAAACATCAAGCTTTCAGGAAAAGTCACCTCGTCAAGCATCATCATCAGCAGATGTTTCCAGCACTCCGAACACCGATGTTGGAAGGGAGAAAACTGCCAGATCTCTCTCCACAAAGGAATGGCCGCCACTTCCGCGTACACGACCGCCAGAAGAGGCGCAGAAGAATCCGCCCCCAGTACAGCAAGGTGCTGTATCCGAGGAGTCGCGGAAAACAGATGAGCAAGTGATAGCACTTATCAGGCCTTTAATGAATGCCATTCGCGTGCTGCTAAGCAACATGAACACACCGTCTGCCAGAAGTGCGCTTCAAGTACTGGACGCTCTGAGTCCGGTGCTTGCAACCCTTGAGTAGATCATGGCTCTACAGCCACGGTCTTTTAGGGAAGAGGTCCGACAAGCAGCTATTTTTCAGTGGAATGCCCGCGGACTCAGAGCGCGCCTTTCGGACTTTCGTCGCTTCGTGTACGCCAATATGTTTCCCATTATCGTCATTTGCGAGCCCAACTTATCGAACAAAATCAGGCTTTCTGGATATGAATCATTTATGTCGTCAGCTGTTTATGAAAACAGCAAGGTTTTGGTGTTTATTCGCCGTGACCTCACCTACACTCATCAGCCTGTACCACCTAATGACAGTAATCAATATATATGCCTAAACGTAAGGAAAAAGAATCTGGCCTTTACTTTTGTAGGCGCCTACCTATCTCCGTCAAGTCGATTTGATTACAAAAGACTACGAGACATCCTTTCCTCAACGTCCAATCCCTGGGTCATCATTGGCGATTTCAACGCCCATCATACACTCTGGGGAAGTCCGATCATCAACGCAAGAGGCAGAGCACTGGTTTCTTTCGCCTCCAGTAATGAACTTTGGCTGCTGAATGATGGAAGTCCTACGTTCTTACGTGGCTCCACGTACAGCAGCTGTCTTGACTTGGCTTTCGTCTCACGAAGCCTAGTCAGACGTGCAGGGTGGTTTGCGGACATAGAGACGCACGGAAGCGACCATATCCCCACGTACATCAAGATCAGAGGATTGACCACTTCCAAAATACGGGATACGATCCAAAGAGTGGACTGGCCTAAATTTCAGTCTATTATGGAAGAACACTGCGACGCCAATCCATCTTTCGACTTGGAAGAGGCAATCAAGAGCGTGGTGCAAGACACTATGCGTACTCTAACATGCTCCTCGAAACTTAATGATTTCGATGTGGAACTAGAACGACTTCGAGCAATCCGACGACGTGCTGAACGAAGATACCGACGTACGAAAACAATGGACGATCTACGGACCGCCAGGCGCACGCAAAAGAAAATACAGCGCCGGTTAGACAAGCTCGAATCGCAACGTTGGGCTGCCTTCTGTGAGTCGCTAGATCCACGTAAGCCTTTATCTCAACTATGGAGAACGGTGCGCGGACTGCGGACACTTCCCGTACAGCGATTCCCATTCAAGGCGCTTGCCCTCTCTCAAAAGAGATCGGAGATTGACGTGGCAGAGGATTTCTGCGCCAGATTATCTGGCCAACTCACAGCTACCAACATTCCATCGCCTTCGAGCAGCTGTCCGCCACCACGTGATCACCGGTTGGATCTACCATTCTCGATCCACGAACTTAAGGCAGCATTAGCTTTGTGTAGCCGCACATCAGCGCCAGGACCTGACGGAATTTCCTACCGAGCTCTGTGTCACCTGGGGGAGCGAGCGAGAGGAGTTCTTCTTGAGGTGTATAATGAATCTTGGAGAAATGGCACGCTACCAACAACCTGGAAGACAAGTCGCCTTGTTCCACTGCTGAAGCCTGGCAAGTCGCCGTTGGAGCTCTCATCATATCGCCCGATCGCTTTGGCGAGCTGTGTGGGCAAAGTGATGGAGAGGATGGTCCTAGGACGCCTGGAGTGGTACTTGGAGTACCACAACACCTACCCAGATGCCATGGCGGGCTTCCGACGCGGTCGATCATCGATCGATAACGTCGTCGACCTGGTGACATACATTCAACATGAGAAATGCCGTAAGCGTCTCTGCGCATCCTTATTCCTCGACGTTAAAGGGGCGTATGACAACGTTACGCATGAAGCCATCCTCTCTGCTCTCGCAGAGGTAGGAGTGGGTGGTCGGATGTTTCAATGGATACGGAGCTATCTATCCATGCGATCCTTCTTTGTAAGCACCGAGGAAGGCCATACTTCTCTACATTATAGCTACCGCGGCGTCCCCCAGGGCGGTGTACTTAGCCCCGTGTTATTTAATCTAACACTAATTGCTCTCCTTGAGCACGTGCCAACCACAGTCAGGCTATCAATGTACGCGGATGACATCTGCATATGGACATCTGCAGTAACACGCCTACAGTTGCGAGCGAGAATCCAGAGAGCCGCCACACAAACTGCTATCTACCTCCGTAATCGAGGCCTGGAAGTTTCCTCCGAGAAATGCGCACTAGTGCCATTTACGCGCAAACCCATGGCAAACTACAGTGTAACGATAAATGGCCAAATAATACGACGGGTCCGATCGTACAAGTTTCTAGGTGTCATAATCGACAGGGACTTGTCATGGAGCCCACACATATCATACGTGAAAAAACGGTTGACAGGCATCTGCCACCTGTTCAAGTTTTTCGCTGGCAAGACCTGGGGAATGTCGCCTAGTGCCATGTTACAACTGTACAGGGTGCTTTTTCTAGGATTTCTACGATACAGCTTGCCAGCAATAAACAACACAGGCAAAACGAATCTACGCACAATACAAAGTCTTCAGGGTCAAGTGCTCCGGATCTGTCTAGGCCTGCCTCAGAGTGCTTCAACAGTGGCTACGATAGCAATCGCTAGAGACCACCTTGTCAAGACCCACATTGAAATTGAAGTACTCAGGACCCATATAAGGCATCTAGCCAGGACTCCTCGTCACCATTTAGCCTCTCTACCAGCGGACAGGCCACAGACATCTTTCAGCCAAACGATAACTGCATATGATGAATCATTGCCAGCTTGTTTCACTCCGGCTGCGAGACCTTCGATCCCTCCATGGTGCCTCGCTCAGCCAAAAATCAACCTCGCAATACCTGGTATCTCGAAAAAAGCTGATCTGTCATCACCAGCCCTTAGACAGCTCACGCTACTATATTTGTACGAGAACTACCGTGACTCTACGCATATTTACACTGATGGATCAGTCCTTCCAAGCAGCTCCGCGGCGGCAGTCGTCATACCAGCGAAAGCTACAACAATTAAGTTTAAGACGACCCACGCGACAACATCGACGGCAGCAGAGCTCGCAGCGCTCTTTACTGCCCTTCTTCACATTGGCGATGAACCGCCACACAAATGGACAATATTCTGCGATTCGAAGGCGGCACTGCAGTCTCTACTGTCACCTTTACGACGCGGACCGCACGAACAGCTAATATTCCATATTACCGAGACGTTACACCATATAAGTGATGCAGGCCATGAAATAACCTTCCAGTGGCTTCCAAGTCACTGCGGGATTATCGGCAATGAACGGGCGGATCACGCTGCCCGCTCAGCCCATACTGAGGAGCGCCACGTCCCAATTCCTGTTTCTAGAACTGACGCGGCACGGAAGCTCCGCCTACTTGCTCGGCAGTGCACCGCGTCGCAATGGAATGAGCCACATTTAAGAAATACGCGACTGTACTCACTTGATCCAACATTAAGTCTTCGAGCGCCATCACAGCTTCGCCGTAGAGACGCCACGCTGTTATATCGACTTTGGTTGGGCGTTGCCTTTACTAAAGCCTATGCCTTCCGCATAGGGATGACCGACACACCAACCTGTGACCACTGCGGCCATGAAGAATCAATTGGCCATATTTTGTGCGCCTGCCCGCAGTACAGTCCACAGAGGGCATGCCTTAGCCACGAACTTGACCGACTGGACGACCAACCGCTATCCGAAAAAAGAATTCTACAACATCGAAAGGACCTACCTGCACAGAAGAAGGCCGTGCAAGCGCTTTTGCGCTTCTTGCGATCTACCGGCCTGTGTGAACGACTTTAACTGGAACGCCTTTTGTGTGTGTGTCTCCATGTGTGCGCGTTCCCTTTTTTTTTTTTTATTATTATTATTTTTTTTTTATTTTTTTTTTTCGTTTTCCTCTCTATCAGCTTTCCAACCCCTATCCCCCATCCCCAGTGTAGGGTAGCAAACCGGAGACTCATATCTGGTTAACCTCCCTGCCTTTCCTCTTCATTCTCTCTCTCTCTCTCTACAATTAGTATTAGGGTTATAATTATATTCGAGTGCTCATTGCTGTGCTATCGTTTGTTACCGAAGCTTTCCCTCAAGTCTAAATATTTTAAGGCAGTTTGTCGTGTGCGTATCATGGCTACGCACGCTTATATCGCATTCCGTTTCTCTACCACGGGTGCGCTTTAAAACCACGGCGCTGCAGTTTTTTTTTGCTTTTCTCTTCTTTCTTCTTCTCCACCCTTAAACTGGCTCTCTTAACTGTACTACACGCAGAGACAAAGAAACAGCGCGCGCATGCGATCCCATAGATGAGATGAATATATATATATATGTATAGAAAACTATCAGTCATAGCTCTCGTAGTATAGCCCTCTGGGCCGTTTCCTTTTTTTTTTCGAAAGTAGTCCTATTAGGGTTATTATAATTACACGAAGGTATTTCGCCCTCATCAGCAGCAGTCCTTGGTATAGTTATTCTGGCGGCTAGCTTCCCACGCTATGCGTGCCGCCATCGCACCTGGTTAAGCTTTTCCTAGACGCTAGAGTTATGCTTTGTCCGCGCAACCTTGAGCGATCGGAAAGCGCGTTTCCCCCTCTTGGCCGGCGGAGAGGGGAGGCTTCGTTCCGGCCGCGAAGCTCTCCACATCTCTGTAAGGTGCCTTGTGGATGTCTCGTGCTGAAGATGCCCTCTCGGTGAGCGCATATTTCACCCCTCATCTTTTAAGAGGTTCAATACATACAAGCATTTGTCTAGCAAACCAGATTTTTTTTCAAGGGAATTTTCCACGTCTCAGTAATTTCTCTCATCCTATTCGAGTGCTGATTGCCGTGTTATAGTTTGTTAACGAAGCTTTCCCTCAAGTCTAAATATTTTAAGGCAGTTTTCCTAGCCTCTAAAGCCGCTCGAGTTCGCTCTTCTCCTTGAGCGGCCATTTTTCCTAGAAAGTATGCCTTCCAACTACTCCGCCCTTAAACTGGCTCTCTCCACTACTACACGCAGAGACAAAGCAACAGCGCGCGCATTAGATCCCATAGATGAGATGAATATTTACAATTATTATTAGAGTTATAATTATATTCGAGTGCTGATTGCCGTGCTATCGTTTGCTAACGAAGCTTTCCCTCAAGTCTAAATATTTTAAGGCAGTTTGTCGTGTGCGTATCATGGCCACGCACGCTTATATCGCCTTCCGTTTCTCTACCACGGGATGCGCTTTAAAACCACGGCGCTGTAATTTTGCTTCAGAGACTTTCCTTCCCTCCCTTCTTCTCCACCCTTAAACTGGCTCTCTTAACTACTACACACAGAACAAAGCAACAGCGCGCGCATTAGATCCCATAGATGAGATGAATATTTACAATTAGCATTAGGGTTATAATTATATTCGAGTGCTGATTGCTGTGCTATCGTTTGTTACCGAAGCTTTCCCTCAAGTCTAAATATTTTAAGGCAGTTTGTCGTGTGCGTATCATGGCTACGCACGCTTATATCGCATTCCGTTTCTCTACCACGGGTGCGCTTTAAAACCACGGCGCTGCAGTTTTTTTTGCTTTTCTCTTCTTTCTTCTTCTCCGCCCTTAAACTGGCTCTCTTAACTGTACTACACGCAGAGACAAAGAAACAGCGCGCGCATGCGATCCCATAGATGAGATGAATATATATATATATGTATAGAAAACTATCAGTCATAGCTCTCGTAGTATAGCCCTCTGGGCCGTTTCCTTTTTTTTTTCGAAAGTAGTCCTATTAGGGTTATTATAATTACACGAAGGTATTTCGCCCTCATCAGCAGCAGTCCTTGGTATAGTTATTCTGGCGGCTAGCTTCCCACGCTATGCGTGCCGCCATCGCACCTGGTTAAGCTTTTCCTAGACGCTAGAGTTATGCTTTGTCCGCGCAACCTTGAGCGATCGGAAAGCGCGTTTCCCCGTCTTGGCTGGCGGAGAAGGGAGGCTTCGTTCCGGCCGCGAAGCTCTCCACATCTCTGTAAGGTGCCTTGTGGATGTCTCGTGCTGAAGATGCCCTCTCGGTGAGCGCATATTTCACCCCTCATCTTTTAAGAGGTTCAATACATACAAGCATTTGTCTAGCAAACCAGATTTTTTTTTTCAAGGGAATTTTCCACGTCTCAGTAATTTCTCTCGTCGTATTCGAGTGCTGATTGCCGTGTTATAGTTTGTTAACGAAGCTTTCCCTCAAGTCTAAATATTTTAAAGCAGTTTTCCTAGCCTCTAAAGCCGCTCGAGTTCGCTCTTCTCCTCGAGCGGCCATTTTTCCTAGAAAGTATGCCTTCCGACTATCGCGGACAACATGAGTCTCTTTCCACGTAAGTGTGAGGCTCGGAGCAGGAGCTGTTGCGCTTGAAAGTAGCCTGGGGCCTGACGAACCAACCGACTGAGCTATCTTTCCGGGCAACATCGAAGGGTCACGAGTTCAAATCACCTGTTATGTTCCTTTTTTTTTCCGCCCCTTTTTCTTTCTTTTTTTTTTGTTTCTTTTAATCTCTTTTCCTTTATTTTATCACTGTACGGGAACCATCCTAAAAAAAAAAAAAAGAAATAGATATATCTTCAAATATGTATGGCCTCACACTCACATGTGCAGGTCATAAATACCAGGTTCTCTAGCCGAGTGCCATCCATGCGGTATAACCGAGCTCAGATTGGTCCACCTTGACTGACCAAGTAGGGCACCACTGTAGGTTAAATGAGGCGTACAACTCCTGCGGGACCCGCCGTGGTTGCTCAGTGGTTATGGTGTTAGACTGCTGAGCACGAGGTCGCGGGATCGGACCCCGACCACGGCGGCCGCATTTCGATGGGGGCGAAATGCGAAAACACCCGTGTACTTAGAATTAGGTGCACGTTAAAGAACCCCAGGTGGTCGAAATTTTCGGAGTCCTCCACTACGGCGTGCATAATCAGAAAGTGGTTTTGTCACGTACAACCCCATAAATCAATTTTTAATTTAACTCCTACGGGGACGGTAGAGTATCCGTCTCCAGTGCAAGAGGACCGTGATTCAAATCCCGGTGCCGCGCTATTCTCCACCGGAAAATACAAAAAAAAAAACCGTGTGTTGAGAAAATTGCACAAACAGGCCTGGAGTGCGGCCTGATCCCGGTGACCAGAACCGGTAACGCACTCTCTCACCAGAGCAGGATTGGCCACCCTGGTGCAGTACTTGGCCACAACCTCCTATATGAATACAACAATCGAACCCCGGCCCTCAGTCCCCAGCAGCCGCGAAGCAACTGACCACGGCGGCGGTCAGATCTGTGACGCTGCAGAGGGTGCTAAGAATACCTGGCTCCGGACAGGCCGCCATTGGAATCTGAACCTGGCAACGTTTAACGTTAGAACGCTATCTAGTGAGGCGAGTCTAGCAGTGTTATTGGAGGAATTAGAGGGTAGTAAATGGGATATAATAGGGCTCAGTGAGGTTAGGAGGACAAAAGAAGCATATACAGTGCTAAAAAGCGGGCATGTACTGTGTTACCGGGGCTTAGCGGAGAGACGAGAACTAGGAGTCGGATTCCTGATTAATAAGGAAATAGCTGGTAACATACAGGAATTCTATAGCATTAACGAGAGGGTGGCATGTCTTGTTGTGAAAGTTAATAAGAGGTACAAAATGAAGGTTGTACAGGTCTACGCTCCTACATCTAGTCATGATGACCAGGAAGTCGAAAGCTTTTATGAAGACGTAGAATCGGCGATGGGTAAAGTCAAAACAAAATACACTATACTGATGGGCGACTTCAATGCCAGGGTAGGCAAGAAGCAGGCTGGAGACAAGTCAGTGGGGGAATATGGCATAGGCTCTAGGAATAGCAGAGGAGAATTATTAGTAGAGTTTGCAGAACAGAATAATATGCGTATAATGAATACCTTTTTCCGCAAGCGGGTTAGCCGAAAGTGGACGTGGAGGAGCCCGAATGGTGAGACTAGAAATGAAATCGACTTCATACTCTGCGCGAACCCTGGCATCATTCAAGATGTAGACGTGCTCGGCAAGGTACGCTGCAGTGACCACAGGATGGTAAGAACTCGAATTAGCCTAGACTTGAGGAGGGAACGAAAGAAACTGGTACACAAGAAGCCAATCAATGAGTTAGCGGTAAGACGGAAACTAGAGGAATTCCGGATCAAACTACAGAACAGGTATTCGGCTTTAACTCAGGAAGAGGACCTTAGTGTTGAAGCAATGAACGACAATCTCATGGGCATCATTAAGGAGTGCGCAATAGAAGTCGGTGGTAACGCCGTTAGACAGGAAACCAGTAAGCTATCGCAGGAGACGAAAGATCTGATCAAGAAACGCCAATGTATGAAAGCCTCTAATCCTACAGCTAGAATAGAACTGGCAGAACTTTCTAAGTTAATCAACAAGCGTAAGACAGCGGACATCAGGAACTATAATATGGATAGAATTGAACAGGCTCTCAGGAACGGAGGAAGCCTAAAAACAGTGAAGAAGAAACTAGGAATAGGCAAGAATCAGACGTGTGCGTTAAGAGACAAAGCCGGCAATATCGTTACTAATATGGACGAGATAGTTCAAGTGGCTGAGGAGTTCTATAGAGATTTATACAGTACCAGTGGCACCCACGACGATAGTGGAAGAGAGAATAGCCTAGAGGAATTCGAAATCCCACAGGTAACGCCAGAAGAAGTAAAGAAAGCCTTAGGAGCTATGCAAAGGGGGAAGGCAGCTGGGGAGGATCAGGTAACAGCAGATTTGTTGAAGGATGGTGGTCAGATTGTTCTAGAGAAACTGGCCACCCTGTATACGCAATGCCTCATAACCTCGAGCGTACCGGAATCTTGGAAGAACGCTAACATAATCCTAATCCATAAGAAAGGGGACGCCAAAGACTTGAAAAATTATAGACCGATCAGCTTACTATCCGTTGCCTACAAAGTATTTACTAAGGTAATCGCAAATAGAATCAGGAACACCTTAGACTTCTGTCAACCAAAGGACCAGGCAGGATTCCGTAAAGGCTACTCAACAATAGACCATATTCACACTATCAATCAAGTGATAGAGAAATGTGCAGAATATAACCAACCCTTATATATTGCTTTCATTGATTACGAGAAAGCGTTTGATTCAGTCGAAACCTCAGCAGTCATGGAGGCATTACGGAATCAGGGTGTAGATGAGCCATATGTAAAAATACTGGAAGATATCTATAGCGGCTCCACAGCTACCGTAGTCCTCCACAAAGAAAGCCACAAAATCCCTATAAAGAAAGGCGTCAGACAGGGAGATACGATATCTCCAATGCTATTCACAGCATGTTTACAGGAGGTATTCAGAGGCCTGGAGTGGGAAGAATTGGGGATAAAAGTTGATGGAGAATACCTTAGCAACTTGCGATTCGCTGATGATATTGCCTTGCTTAGTAACTCAGGAGACCAATTGCAATGCATGCTCACTGACCTGGAGAGGCAAAGCAGAAGGGTGGGTCTGAAAATTAATCTGCAGAAAACTAAAGTACTGTTTAACAGTCTCGGAAGAGAACAGCAGTTTACGATAGGTAGCGAAACACTGGAAGTGGTAAGGGAATACATCTACTTAGGGCAGGTAGTGACCACGGATCCGGATCATGAGACTGAAATAACCAGTAGAATAAGAATGGGTTGGGGTGCGTTTGGCAGGCATTCTCAAATCATGAACAGTAGGTTGCGACTATCCCTCAAAAGGAAAGTGTACAACAGCTGTGTGTTACCAGTACTCACATATGGGGCAGAAACCTGGAGGCTTACGAAAAGGGTTCTGCTGAAATTGAGAACGACGCAACGAGCTATGGAAAGAAGAATGATGGGTGTAACGTTAAGGGATAAGAAAAGAGCAGATTGGGTGAGGCAACAAACGCGGGTAAACGACATCTTAGTTGAAATCAAGAAAAAGAAATGGGCATGGGCCGGACATGTAATGAGGTGGGAAGATAACCGATGGTCACTAAGAGCTACGGACTGGATTCCAAGAGAAGGGAAGCGTAGCAGGGGGCGGCAGAAAGTTAGGTGGGCAGATGACATTAGGACGTTTGCAGGGACAACATGGCCACAATTAGTACATGACCGCGGTAGTTGGAGAAGTATGGAAGAGGCCTTTGTCCTGCAGTGGGCGTAACTAGGCTGATGATGATGATGATGATACAACACGGAACGAAAGGTTCGGAATGCAGCTCTGCAGGAAGATTGGCACCTTCTCCCCTCTCCCACCCTGCACAGGAGCCCCAATGAGGCCCTGGACAGCGATATTTCGGAGCAAATCCGCATGGCCCTCCAAAACATCCGCACAAGCTCTGCACCGGGAAAGGACAGAATCACAAACTCTATGCTCCGTAACCTGGATGATCAATCGATCACACAGGTTACATGGTATTTTAATCAATGCTGGAGAGAGGGAACCCTGCCGCATTCCTGGCGCCATGCCAAAATTATCTTCATCGCCAAACCAAACCCATCACCTTCGCCCGATATCACTCACGTCCTGTCTCGGGAAACTGCTCGAGCATGTTGTTTTAAAGAGACTCAATCAACATATGCACGACCGCAACCTATATCCGACAGGCATGGTGGGCTTCCGCCCATGCCTCTCCGCCCAAGATGCCATGCTTCAATTGACGCACGACGTCTTTGACGCTCGCATTCCCGCTCATACTAAAGCCGTCTTGGCCCTGGACTTATCCAAGACCTTTGATCGCGTAGAAGACCTTTGATCGCGCGCCTACATACAAGCTTTCCTCTCAGGACGCACGGCCGATGTTCATATGGGCTTCCATACGCCCCCTCCATACACCCGTAGTGGAGTGGGCACTACTCAAGGCCCTGCCCTTTCCCCTTTTCAATTCCACACTCATTCCCTTAGCGTGCGCGCTCTTCACAATATACCTCACCTTCACCACACCCTTTATGCAGACTACATCACTCTGTGGACCACCCACGGCAGTGATAGCGACATTGAGTAAACTTTACAAACTGCCCCAAACATCACACAACAACACGCACAAAGCATTGGTCTCTCCTGTTCCCCGGAAAAGTCTCAGCTACTTCTCGTGCACCCCTCACCACGTACTCTTCCCACGAGCCGCATCACCGTTGCTCTGGCCGGACACCCTATCCCGCAGGTCGACACACTCCGGATCCTGGGCCTTCACATCCAGAACAGCGGCCGGAACACTTTCACTATCCGGAAACTCAAGCGGGTGACGGAAGCGCTGTCGCACCTCATCCGCAGAGTTTCCGGCAAACACTGTGGCATGAAGGAGCCCGATTTCTGTCGCCTCACTCATGCCTTCATACGTGCGACCGCACACACGCACACACACACGTACGCACGCACACACACACATGCACGCACACACTCTGACACACATACGCTCACGCAAACGCATACACGCACACACACGCACACTGGTACGTATGCACACACACACACGCGCACGTACACACACATACACTGACGTGCGCACGCACACTCGCACACACACGCACACGCACACATGCACGCACACACACACGTACACACAAACGCATACACATACGCATGCGCATGCACGCACACATACATACATACACGTGATCACACACGCACGCATACAAGTACGCATGCACACAGGTACGCATGTACACACACAGGGACACACATAAACAAAGGCACGCACACGCGCCCCCGTACACACACGCACGCACAAACGAACACACGTACGCACGCGCACGCACGCACACACACACACACGCGCACGCACACGCACATGCGTGCCTGCACACACACGTACACACACGATTGATCGTTGTTCTCTCTGAGGCTAAAGTCAATGCATATGCAAGAAGCTCAAGCTGGCAAGTCAATATTGGCACAGCAAATAATCATAGGAATATTGAAAAGTGGATAACTTCGAATGTTAAGACCCTGCCTACATTCTATTTATTAAAGACGTTGTCTCTAGTACACTGATACAAATGTTTCTGGTCACACACCTGTCAAAATGTATTAATAAAGTTAATTTGCTATCGTCACATCAGTTTGTCTTTAGACTCGGTTACTCCGCTGAACTTGCCCTAATTGAATTTACTGACCGTATCAAACGATCGATATATGCTGGCAGTTCTGGAGCAGCTATGCGTATTTATTTACTTGACCTTATGGTTGGCGCATCATAGCCTCAGTTGCTTTTGACCCATTAATACGCACATAACAGACTTAACCAAGGCTTTCGACATCATCATTCATGGTATACTTTAATAAAATTTGAATCCTTCGCACTTTGTGGTCCTACTTTAACGCGTATCAGTAGTTATACCTCGCTAACAGAACTCAAGTATTTAATTTTTCTGACGCTTTTTCTTGTCCATTAAAAATAAACCATGGTGTTGCTTTTCCTCATTTACGTGAATGATTTACCCTCACGCATTCTTCACTCCAATTGTATGTTATATGCTGCTGACACAACTATATTTCTTTCAGACTGTAGCCTACATTGTCTTACAATAAAACAGAATGAAATTCTGGGTAATATGCTTCTTGGTGTCATGAGAACTGTTTCAAATTAATCTCTCAATAACTACGTTTATGCTTTTCCGCGGTCGCCAACGAACAATTCTCTTACTTTTCCCCGTTTGAATTTAAATACACATGCCATTTTTCTACGCTGAGACAGCTAGCTACTTTTCAAGAGGTTGTTCTGGACGCGTATTTAAAGTTTAATGTGTACATTACACTCATAACACCCATAACACGCAAACTTGCCTTTGGAATCTGGCTCCATCCATATTAACAAAATGATCTTCCGCTAGAACTGTTCACAAAAGAAAATTACAGCCAATCCCGATCGCGGACCTACGATTAGAGAAGATGGTCGGCCAATAGGAAGTATCACTTCCGAGCGAAAAGCTTTGTGAGTTCGTGCCCAGAGTAATAATAAAACCTCATCACCATTTTTCTTTGGATATTCCACGCTCATTGCACTATTCCCCTTTTAAGCCATCAGAACTACTGTGCAATGCTACTGGGTCATACATATAGTACTAATATTACTAGAATTCGTTACGTGCAAAACAAAGCTTTACGCCTATTTTATTTGGTCACCACAGTAGTCGGATCGCACCCATTTACCAGTCTCAATATACTTCCCGTTAGTCAACAAATCCGTTTTCATTTAGGAGTGTTTATATTGCGAGTACGCCGTAGTGATATTTCCACTAACCCTATACCCAAGTTAAACGTATGTAATTCGAACAAAACGAGATTTGTACATGAACACAACCTATTACTGCCCAGAGCTTTCACTAATTGTGGGAAGCAAACAGGGTTTTTCGCATCCGTGTATCTCTTTGAACTCATTGCCCATTTTTATGAAATCATCCCATACACTTTATTCTTTTCGGCATGCTCTAAAGAAAGCTCTGATGATTGAACTGCAATAATGGTTATCATTTCTGTTACTATTCTCTTAAAATATGATCATAAAAGTTAAGTGGTTATTCCAACATTTATTGGTTATTTTTGCTGTTTTACGCACTTTGTGTGATTTTTTGACCTATCATGATCTTTATGCACACTATCAAGGTTATAATGTTGCATTCTAACGATCGCATAATATTTGCCATGTATTCTACTTGTTCGCTAATTATGCACAGTACTTGAAGATATTTCTCTTAGGAGGTCCCCCTGACAGTTTTTCCTCGGGACCTCCTGTAAAACTTCAGATCATATACATATACTTTACTGTATTGATTACTTAAAAAAATAAATCCTTCGAAAACATAAAGGATGAGACGAGTGGTGGCATTTAGAAGTATCCAGAAAACTACTTTCTGAATTTACATAGCATAAGTACACTTTATGATTTTATGTAGCTCGAAAGGGTAAAGTAAGTTGAAAGACACTTTCAGCAAAGAAATGAGTAGCATAAGGACACAGCAGATGCCTTGTCACACTAACACATTTCTGTTAAAAAATAGCACACAAATAAAAAAAAACATTCTATGCAGCTTTACTGTCGAAACCATTGCGCGCAGAGACGAATGTAAGAGAATATAGCAGGAATCGGAGAAGGAAATGGAGAAAGATTAACCGCTATTACGTTATTTTGTTTCTTCTATTTTCTTCTGGGGAGGGGAGAGGGAAGTTACCTACGTGGCGTGAGGTTGAAAGAAAGGCTGCTAGGGAGATGTGCAGTAAATAACGGCATTGATAAGTATCCTTGCTTCAAGGTTCTCACGGCTAATATATTTAAGCGTACAACACCTATACGCACGCGCTCTACTTCCACCTTTGACGCATGGAACCTGACCACCTCGTTCTGAATGCCACTTGCTAATGCAGGTGCAGTCGGTTAGAAAAAAAAATCTGTCGCTACTGCTTTTGCACGGCACACTCGGACAGGTTTAGCTGGTGCTCTAATTCTCAGATGTCGACTCCACTGATGCATTAGAGGGTACACATTGCCGCCCGTGAGAACAAGGCCCCGAGAGGGCGACCGCCGGCGCGGGACGGTAGGAACAAAGGGTGGCAAATATTTCAAATGACAATCACCATCCCGATTAGACAAGGGCCAACCGGCTGATAGCGAGCGGGCGCACCTTCAGCTCTCCAATAGTCGCGTTGCCACAGTAAGTGCGGGGGCCTTGACAATGGACGGGCCAAGCGACTTCCAGGGTCGCACGAGCGCGCGCCGCCGCCTCCAAGATAGAAACCAGCCCGACAATCCACGCCCGGCTGTCCGTGGCGGCGGAGGCGATCTGACAAAGGAGGATCGAGCTTCCTTTCTACGGCCACGTTCACTTTTCAAGGTGAACAACCTGAGCGACGCACAGCTTCCTCGCCAAGCAGACGGTCCCTCCCGGACTGTCCCTGGCTCGATCGAGGGTCAAAGCATTTGCTGTTTGCAGATCCCGTCGACGACGCAACAACATGTGTCGCTCCTATCGGCGGCCGTGGGAGAAAGCGAGCTGGGCCGCGCGCGAGTCGCCATTACGACGCCCGTTGAGCCCACTTTCCCCTCATGGGCCTCGCAATTCTGCTCTATTTATGTTTCTCTTTTTGTTTTCTTCGCTAAATATAGAATGTGATGCGCGCCGGCAGCGGCGCCGCATTATTCAGCTCTTCTTCCACCGGCCGCCGTGGCGAAGGAGGAGATCCTGGTACGAAACAAAGAACGCTGTAGCGGTGCATCTTTTTTCGCCCGTGTCGTATGCGCCATTCCCAAATCTAGGCCATGATTCGCGTTGGACGCCGGTCGGAGGGGGTGCTGTTTCTGGCCGCACGCTTTTCCATTTATTTAGTCCCAGGGGAAGGGCAGCTTATGGGCCACGCTGCTGCTCTTGCCGACCGACTGTGGTGTCTGCTGACCGGTTCACGGTCTCCGGTGCGAGAAGGCGCCATGTGTGGCGATGCTGCTCTCTCGCTCATCGTTTCTTGTTTGGGTTGCGGCTCTTCTCTGCTGGCAATGAGTGCATCTTCCCAGCCCCCCTTTGCTGCAGTAGCCCATTGTTGCTTTTACTGCCCGAGGAGGATAAGGGAAATGCCTCACGATGAGAGAAAGGGTCAGCCGCTGGAGCCGTGCTTATAAAAAGCAGCTGGCTCAAGGTTGGCTGCGAACAGTGCTTCTTTTGGAGTGAACCTGACCGCAGTGAAACCGCGCCGCTCAGTCATGACCCTTGTTCTGGTGAGTGAAGGACTCGATGCTGGATGCGACCTGTTACAATCGTCTGAATGATGCGCTTGACGCCGCACCAGCGCTAAGCGTGCCATTCACGATGGTTCTCAGCGTGCAATATGTATTGAAAGTTTTGTTACTAATTTTCCGCCAATAATTCTGTAAACTAAACGTAAAATATTGCGTCCAAATTCACACATCTCTCCAACTAAGCCCGCTGAATACTCTCTCTTAGTGAGGCGCGGTAGGGTGCTTCTCAGTAAGAGGAACCACCAACCAGATATAAATAACAGCAAACTTCTTTGAACTTATCTCATTGTGCCAGTGATGAATCGATAATAATTAAGTGGATAACTGTATGAGTGAATGTATGCATGAACACAAGTTAGCAACTTGAAATGTTTTGAGCCCACTCTACAGCAGGAGACATTGCCAAATAGCGGAATATCATAATTTCTGTTCCCATAACATCTTTTTGACGCACCGATGAAACGCTCCGTACTTAATATTGGGAGTGTGCATAATTAACGATCCAAAATAAGCTAAGCTGCGAGCTAACCAGCTGGAATCGTTGTTCTGCGTTGTTGCAGGTTATTGACAGACTTGATAACGGACACATTGCTCTTGCTACATTTGAAGTTGTTCACGTCAGGTTTTCACGTCACTGCGTTTTTAGATGCAACCTTAGTGCGCAGCCGTAGCAAGATGGCTGTAAAGAATGTACATAAAACGTTGTAGAAAATTCTGAATTTCTGAATTTCTTCATAATAGTAAAGTTGTGAGAGCCGTACAATTTAATAAGTCATTCTTTCGTGTTCTTTTTTTGTAATCTAGTTAGAAACAAATACCAAAGTGCATTACTTTTCGTACCTGCTGCATAACTAAAAGACATAAGTTCAGATGTTGAAACATCTGAACATCAAAGATGTTGGTGGTAATTGCAGGACCAACACAGAATGAGCCTTACGTGGAGCAGAGAGACAATGGATTATGTCGAATGTCGTGAACTACATGTGGTACCTCGGCGTACCTTAATGGCTCACGTGTATTTGATGAAAGATATGGACGTCGAATATTCTCTTTTACGTCGACATCCTCATCGGACCAAAAAGCGACACGAGCGTTGCTACTGCTGTAGCTTAAGGCTAGAGACTATACTTACCGGCTATACTTACCGACTATAGCGAAGGTGAATTCCCTGAACTCTTGTCACTACTCTCCCCCTTTTTGATCACCCATCGACTCACCACGTGCTGGTCACCCGACTGCACATCAGTCTGCTTAACCAAATCTCTGCCTTTCTTTTATTCTGCTCTTTCTCTCTCAAGCTACGCACGCACACGTATACAATTTATAGTATAGAGTATGATAATTCCGCACACTGTACTTTCTCGAATTATTATGAAAATACGCACACAATAGCAAATGAACATTTAGCTATAGGGACAGCAGGGAGTGCAAATATTTGTGCTATTCGTGAGAACTTCAGGCCGTCCTTCTCTTCTTCCCTCATAGGGAGAGAGAGAGAGAGAGATAAATGAGATACGAAAGGTAGGGAGGTTAACCGGAAGATAGATATCAAGTTTGCTACCCTGCACTGGGGAAGGGGTAAGGGAAGACAGAAAGACAAGAAAGATGCACATACATAGAAAGACAGGGAAATTACAGAAAAAAAAGGAAACACGCTCACACAAAAACATGAAGGAACTCAGGAGTGTCACAGTCGTGCAGACCGGTCGCTTGACCCTATGAACTTCAGTTGTGCCTTCATCGCCTTCTAGTGTGAAGATCGCATCAGCCCACACTCTAAGATCGTCTGCTCAGAAAGCGGCCGGTCGTCGAGGCGTGCCAACTCCGTCACGAGCAACTGTCTCTGGAAGCTGGATATGTGCAATTGTTTCCTCGCTGCCACGACTATCACAGGCAGCACTGTCAGCCATTTCGATGCGGCAAGCATATATATATATATATATATATAAGGGAAAGTTCTGTAGATCCGGTGCATAGGTAGTTGAAACGAAGGCGCACACTTACGAAAATTGCATTTTTATTGTTTTAACGGTTCGGCCGTGGCACGGCCTTCGAAGGCCGTGCCACGTGTGCGTGTGTGTGTGTGTGTGTGTGTGTGTGTGTGTGTGTGTGTGCATACCATTCAACATAAACTGCCATGTTTGAACGTATGTATCCGTAAAAGGGCCAATCATAGTGATGCTTTCTCTCTCTCTCTCTCCCTTCCTTTTGTTTGTTGCAGCTGCTGGCTGCAGTATGCTGCGCGATTCCAGGTGCAATTAGTGGTGGATTCGGTGGACTTGGCGGTGGCGGTTTTGGCGGTGGCGGCTACGGTGGAGGATTCGGATCAAGCCTTGGATCCGGCTTGGGCTCCGGTTTCGGGTCGAGCTTCGTATCAGGAGCGGGATATGGCGGCGGCGGAGGCGGAGGTGGCCAGGCGTATGCAGCCGGACCAGCGTACATGGTCAAGCCCCTGCAAAGCGGTGGTGGATTTGGCGGCGGCAGCTTCGGAGGCGGCCTCTCATCTGGCTACGGCGGAGGAGGCCACAGTTCCGCATTCGTATCCGGACACAGCCTCGGCGGCGGCTACGGTGGTGGCCTCGGTGGAGGCCTCAGTGGTGGCGGATTTGGAGGCCATGGCGCTAGCTCTAAAATTGTGGTCCTCAAGGGAAGTGGAGGGGGAGGTTATGGCGGAGGTCTTGGTGTTGGTGGAGGGCTTGGGGGCTTCGGAGGAGGCCATGGCTTCGGCGGTGGAATGACAGGCGGAATGACAGGTGGATGGTGGTAACCGCAGTTAGAAGGGGGTGTGTAGACCGTGAAGTGCACGGAGGTCATCAGGCACTTACCACCAGTGGGACCAACCTTAGACTGAGCAATTAGGTTAGATGTGCGGTCAAACGAGCGCGAGGATGTGTGCTTGTCGTACGCAAAATGAGCAAATCAGGTGTGCGGTCTGATACCATCAAATGATGTTTAAGGAAACACCTATTATGCGTGCATTGTCTACCTAATTGATTTGACGTAAAGCGCTGCGTGCATTTCACGATGTATATTTGTACATACTTTTTCTCTATTCTGTACGTTTCAGTCTAAGTTCGTGCATATCCGTAATACAAAACAATTTTGTGCGTTCTACAGCTTTTTATGCATCTTTTGTGGTTATGCTCTCCTTTTTAGTTATAATGCTAGAAATTGCACGATGTAGGTTTATCGGGAATGTCGTATTTTTTGTTCTGTCACTCTTAAACTATTTACTTCTGAAATTAGCCACCAAAGCGCGAACGTGTTCCCAACCTGCACCCTGTTGGTACCGTTGTACACCGGCGATGCTTCTTTCGTAGGTTATGAACTACACCAGTAGACGCCCTAAGCAGCGTGTGGAGCGAAGGATGTACACCTTGAAAGCGTCGCGTCCCGGCTGTTCGGCTTACGACACAATGCTTACGTTTCCGCTGTGTTCGCACATAAACTTTCATTATAGCAGTAGTGAACGCACGAACGTGCGGCTTGCGTTTATGGCTTGAAAAAAATGTAGAGCTCGAAGATATGCAGCAATTACCCGACGAAGGAAAGGTGCCTTCAATTTTGTTGTCAGCTCGCCGAGGAGTATGACCGAGAAACAATGACGGCATGCTTTGAAATTCTGGAAGGCTATCCGATTGTATACAGCGAAGCTTAAGCAACAGTGATGAAGGGTGCGTGTTGCTGCCGGGGTAGAGTGCTTTCAGGTAGATCAGGAAGACAGCGCGCAGGGGATATTGCGATTGCGCCAACGGCCTAAAGGGGTCATGTGTTCTGCCTGACGGGGCTGCCCACTCTTTCAGTGTGTCAGTCAGCCTGAACTCGCAAGTCGTCTTCCAAAGAAACTAGGCTAGTTAACCGAAAAAAAAAGGCAACCGCTACAAGAACGTTTGCGGATCACTTGGGGGTCATGAAGTAGTGCCGATAGCTGGGTGATCGTTCTCGCGTCGGTACGGAACACATTTTTGTCAGTTTTCATCAGTGAGTGAAAAGTGTTGTCAGAGGTTTGCTTTAAAATTTGCAGCCACCTTTCATTATAACAACGCCCAGTAAACGGCCAGAAATAACGCGATAAAATTAACTGATCCAAATAAACGTTTTCGCTTAACAAAACATCGCTCCCTTTCTACCCATTACGCCCCAATATTCGGGGGAAAGCCCCAAACCGACTTTCGCTATAGAAAGGACTAACGCAGTAATTTCTGGTAATCATATTATGGATATATGTATGTGCAAATGCGACTCAACTTGTCTGGCATGTAGCATCTGCACCATGTTTTTTCTTGTAGATAGCAGGAAGTACGCACAGCAACGCACAGCACCACTCGAAATAGAAAAACAACACAGTAAATGGGAGATGTGTCCTTCTGCAGCGCTCATCTAACGGTCAATGCCTGAGTTACATCACACTTTTTCTTTCTTCCGAGTGTCCAACATATCGCAGACATTACTGGCTCTTGTACGCCACCTGCTTGGTGTGAACTGCTGTCAATTAATGCTGGTATGGTTTTCCGTTTTTTGTCTCCGTGTTCCTAAAATATCGCAGGAGCTTCCCATAACAGGGCAGCACAGATGAACCGACAGGGAGCACACACATAGACAACAGCCAATACTCATTTTGCGTATGGAGCGCACACAGAGGGTTGCTCATTTCAATATGCCTTCTCGTAATTGATGTCCGCTCAAGTGCGTTCGCTTTAAGAACCATGATAAATTTGTAAGCAGATTAAAATGAGTATTGAATACTGCTATCAGGAACTGCCCACTGGCACTGAGCAGATAGCCACTTTGTTATATTAATTAAAATGATCCCCAAAGTTTTATTAAACAGTTTTGAGCTTGCCTTGTGAAGCAAGCATATTTAAGTGCGAATGAAAATATACCTATGGTACATAAAGTAAAAAAAAAGAATGTATTTATGAGCCCATTTCAGCTACTTACTTACATGCAAAAAAAAAAAAGAGGGATGACAGAGAGAACGAGAAAGCAAGCTCCACATTGCACTTATATTAGCTAGCTGCTTAGATAAAAACAAAATGGCTCGACTAGATAGAAATATGTGAGAGCTCATAATATCTGCCTTTACACTACCATGCTCCTATTCCCAAATTCATTTCACTCATGACCGCTCTGCCGTGGCAATCATTGACGGCCGCTCCGCTGTAGTTCAGTATATCGACTGTCACACTCTAAATTTTTCTCTATTGTTATTATTATTTGCTGAGCTACATGTCGGGCACAGATAGCATCATGCCAGAAGGCCGGCAGTTCTGGAGTATGCAGTTAACGAGGTCCGATTGGTGACCAGCAATCGAATGCACTCTTAACTGTGGCGTGCTACCATGTTCAATTTATCCAATTATCTAAATATGCCAATTATCAAATTGAGGTTTTTTCAGCAAAAGGCCGGATGCTATTGAGATTGCAGAAACTGAGTGCCCCCTGATGTCACCAGAATACATCCCCATACAAGCTGGAGATGCCTAGGCCTGTTCCAAGCTTCCATGTTACTTCTCGTTTCGCAACGCTTAAAAAGTTGAAAATAGTACCGAGGTTCGAAAAAGTGGGCGATGGGAGTGACGGGCGCAAAAAAAAAGGAATAAAGAAAAAGAAAGGACTGTGCTTTATCAGGTGACGTGAAATCCAAGTTCACTGTTTAGTCGAGAAGCCGTGTGCTGTTGCTCGCATAGTGTTAGCAATAATAAACATTGATGCCACTCAATCAGTACATGCTATCGAAAGAAAATTCAAGTGCTTTCATTTTCTACAAAGTACAGGATATTTCCCTACAGAAACGAATGTATCATTGTACATATTCAAGCATACAATGCTCCAAGCAGAAGTCTCATTTTCAACGGCATGCGAGGTTTTTACAGACTGAAAAAAATAAGGAAAGAAGACAGTGAAGATAACGGGTGCACTCAGCATGTGCTGGATGAATGTATCTTATTGTGTGCTTGGCGTGCCTTTCACCCAAGAAGAGTCATTATCTAGAGTTAGCAGTCCATAAGTTTGTGCGTGTGGTTGGCTGTGCTGCTTTATCATGAAAATATGCGAACACTCGTCCGCAAAAGTAAGGGATCCCTGCCCGAAATCTTTCAAGCTCCATTGGCGCACAGACTTGCAGATCTCCTGTTATTTTAAGAGGTGCCTATTAACAAAGAAAGCTACAAGTAACCTAGAACAATAGCAATGACAAGTGACAGTGCAATGTGGCGAAGCCGCTCTTTCGGATGTCAAGAAGAAGGGGGGTGCAGAAGAGGTCTCTAACTTTGGTCCACTTGTGCAGCCCGCTGACTATTTCTTTCTCTTCTTCTTCGTTAGAGTGCATTTATACCAAAGTGCAAGCGGACCCGAATTCTCCTCATAGTTATTTAGTTTACGCGAATACAAACCTGTTTGCAACATTTAAATAGTTCCAAAAATGTCCAGTTGTTGCATCTCTTTCGTGATTCTGCGCTGCGCACATGAATGTTTCTTCCTGTAAATAAAGGCATCATATTGAAATTGCTATGCATAGATAGTATGCATAGCATACCTGTTGCGAAGCTTTGTTTTCTTTTCCAAACCAGTGACATGTATATAAGTGGTGTGTCTGAATAAAACAGTCTATTCAATAACAGCTTTTCCACGGAATTTCTTCTTGAAGCTTTTGCGAAGCGGTCACGTCACGCAAATTCGTGTCACGCGATTTAGGAGAGCGCATGAACAGAGGGACCTAGAGACCGGAGAACATCAGACGTACCGGAGAACATTCAAAGATTAAGATTAGAAGCGGCAGCCAGGTCAGTAATGTCACAAAATGCTGCTCTCGACACGCTTGGCACTAAGTGCGCTTCAAGTGTCTTTTTTGTTTCATCTGGAAAATACTTAAGGGTTTTCCAGTGGCCGTTGCATGCACATGGAAGCACTGTAGTCGGGTCATATGAAAAACCGTCAATGTTTACTTTTTGTACCCTGCTTTTAGTCAACTTAAGCCTCTAAATGGGTGTATCGCGTGTTGGCGTTACGACCGAATACATGCGCCTGCCTGGAGAAATTCGTCGACTTAAACTAGTGGCAAGGACTATTTTTGTATTCCTAACAAGGTATCTGCGGATATCTTGTACTAAGTGCTATATTTTACTTGTATGCCTTTTGTTCTGTTCATTCGCACGGAACAGATATAGAGCAAGATGCACTCTTTGGGGTATGGCTAAAGACAACAGGCCGCAACCCCCGTGGTATACAATTCACACTCTGTACAATACAGCGGACAACATAGAGGTGCCCCAAATGTGCTATAAAGGTGCAATCAGGTGCGATAAACAGGCGAGGCTCTATAAATTAGTGGGACTGAACCTCCCAAACCAACACGTCAACGAGTGGGGAGGCTGTGAAATAATTTTGTCCAGCTGAGGTTCTCTATAAGGAGCAACCAAGGTGCGGTACAAGAGCACTTTTGCACAGCCGCCGAGTCTAGGAATTAAACTCGCGACCTCGGGCTCAGTTGTATAAAGCCATAACTATTGAACCACCGTGGAGGGTGCGAGGTGCAGTAAAATAATATTGTAAGGGGAACCAACCTGGGGAATAGGAATACAGATATTTATATGCGAATGACATTCTGCGTGAGCCCGAACAGCTTTTTAGGCAATGCGCTGTAAGAAATTTAGTGCTAGATTATACAATGAATATGAGAATATGTTCAGAAAACTGCAGAAAACTGCACTGTGCGAGTATACAATATAACAAGTATCCTTAACAAACAATCTTTGTTTGTCTAAGTAACAGAAACCGGGTAATCTTGGAGAGCCGCGTGCGAAAAAGTCGACGCCCGCTGGAAATAAGACACCAGACGTGAAAACAGCGGGATGGCTTTGGAAAGCTAGAAAGTAGAGAGTGTGCGACGTGAGATGCTTGCCTATACGCTTGGTCTTGCGAGTCGCTGGACCTGTATAGTGGAATGACATATTCTACGATAATGTTATGTAGCAGCACACGTCGAATAGCGTTGTTAAGGAAGCACGAACGAAAGAAGTGAGAGGCAGCAGTGAGGGGTGATGGTTGATTCAATGATAATTGTTTCACAGCAGAAGGACGCCTATAAGGCTGCCAAATTTCCCCGAAGTGTGGGCGCCCGTACACGCCGCCAGAGGGTCAAGGCTACACAGACGCGCTCGTCGTGAAGTGCGCTGTGTGTCACAAGAGGGCCCACAAGCAGAGCACTGTGGTCGAGCGCCGTGGGAAGTGCGGCATTGGCTGCGACAGAGTGCAATGAAGTCGGACCGCTCCCCTAGCTCGTGAGTTGCACAGGGCGTCACTTAGAACGCATTGTGCAGCGTGCCGTCGGCACGGCGCATTGGCTCGCTGTTTTACTGCGTTGAAAGTGGTCGCTGAACAGACAAAGCCGCGAACGTGCCTCTGGCTACGTGCCATTCGGCGCGTGGGACGTGCAGCATATGCGGAACTAGTGTTATCTGTCGTGTTTTCATTCTTGCTAAGATACCGGTGCACTGACCGCATTCGAGTTAAGCGCTCCGTCGTTGTTCGCAGCGGAAACAAAGGCGAGTTCGCCGGGTCTCGGTTACGCGAACTCCTATCGCGCCTGTGCTCGACTCTTAGTTGGCATTACTTAATGACCCCAATTGCTGCATCGCTCGCGATTACAGGACGGGCAGATGGTGTCTCCCCACCGCTTCTGGTTTACGAAGCGAAATGCTTACGTGGCCAGCTGTGCGAGAGAGGACGGAAAATGCTGATTCTGCTTGACATTTCACTAAAATTAAAGCAGAGGCAATTGCTGATGCTTTTCAGCACATCGCATATAAAAACACATGTATGCTGTTGCACCAGTTCACCGTTGTCCTGAGTGCGTTGCTACTTGCGAGAGAAAATTTGTGAGAAACCTAACGTCTTATTACGGTTGCGGTGGCGCTTGGCTTGTTCTTTTCTCAAACACTGATGCGAGTTTTTAAGGTGACGTGATTCTTTCGACCAGTAATAGGAAATTAACATGTTTTTGTCATGGTGTTCGCTGGAGTTGTTGGCCGTGCTTTATCTTCATCTTAACGTGTATACATCCGCTGTGGTCAGGAAGTCTGGCGGACGCTCTGCGCTGAAGAAACATACATCTAGCGCGGATGACCATATCTGTGTTATGCACTAAATTTCCGCCTTCTTACGCAATATAAATATGCCTTCCCCTGAATATAACATTGTGTGATCTCTCGTCAGTGTATTACAGTGCTGTATTCCCAATAAATGAATGAAGCTTCACGTATAATAGGCCATCGCAAAGACCAGAGGCCATTGTCCCACGGTGTCGCTAAATGCTCTACAAAGACGCAGCTGTTCACACAAATGGCCAGAGGGTCGCATTCGTGAGACCGACACATTTCGGCATTGAAGCCATTCGCAGCTACGAGGCCGAAATACCAGGTTCATTATTACTACATCCACAGGATGTACACGATGCAATCATAGCTGTCAGCCCCTTGACCAACGTTGACATCATTACTATATGCACTGACCCACTCGGTGCTGGGAGGCGGCTAGGCGGTGGAGAATTTAACAGGTCGAGAAGGCAGCCTGCAGCGAGTATATTCTGATCTGCTAGTCGGCGCATAAGAATAGGGCAATGAGAAAAAAAGAAAAATGTTTACGGTCACCACGTAACACAGTGGTTTCCTTCCGACGTGGAGTCTTACCATGTGGCCAAAATGGTACTTTACGATAATACTTTCCTTTTAATACTTGCCAGCTTAGAAGGCAGCGCGTTCCGTTGTGGTAAGTACTCGGGGAAGTCACAAAACACACGTTGAAGAGTCTCAGACACTTGGCCGTATTCACAGTTTGCGCTGTCCGCAAGGCTTATGACATTTGCCTAGCCTCTGTAATAAAGGCGACTAGTAAAAAAACAATGAGCATCTGTGACTACATGTACGTACTTCGCAGGACGTCCTAATTCGCCATCAAAGTTTACTGTGTTCAGAGACACGGTCACCCTTCCGCTCCGTTCGATCCCGGCTCCCTCATTTGAAGCCCAAGGATCTCTTCTCCGGTGGGAAACACGCGCTCTTGTCCCACTTGTGGGTATCCCCTTAACCGTAATCTTATTCGGGTGGAGTAAGTCTCTATACGGAGACTTCGGCCTGGGGCGGTCCTTGCACCTTCTTTCACGTGGATATGGCGTTCAGCACGTGAAGACCCTGTGAACTGATCAATGGGCTCTGCCACCGCGTCTGCAGCGAATACTCGTCATGCACTGTGCCTGCGTCCAGGGGAAAAGACCACACTGAAGAAAGTGCTTAGAGTCGTCGGGATACGAACAGACCAGCCTGAAGACTGCGTGCCGTAAATCACAAGCAATAAGTTACACAAGGCAGCTTCTGCATGACATAACTGCACGCATTTATTTAAGTACATTATGCCGCGCAGCAACCCGTGCGATAAAATAAAGAAATAAATCTGAAGAATAAACATATGAATGCATGGTAAATTAACAGAGATAGCAGACCTTTAATAAACGCTGGCTATGGCAATTACAAGTGGGAACCATTCTACTACAAACGCAGATGCTGGCAACCGGTACGCGGCTTCTTTAGATACTCCTTGTGCAGTAAAAATTAGTAATGAAAGAACAATGACCACAATGCGTAGAATGGGTACAGTGTGTGCTTCAGCACAGTATACAAGTAGAAGAAAAATAAGTGCAGTACTAAAATAAATAAAAACAATGAATAACTGCTCCCTGAAATTGTATCAACATTTTATATTACCTTCAAAACAAGCAAGCAATAATTCAAAACAAGGCACTGGGCATGGTGGTTGTCGTCAGCCCTTTGCTCCTTCAGCTACACTGCGACAGAAATTACGCTGACGAAGGAGCTCATTGCTTTGGAATTGTTCACAAGAAATAAGACATTCAGTTCCGGCAGGGTGAGTGCTAAGTGCCATTATTAGTCGCAACTGTGACTGAGTATTCTTTGGGAGCTGTTGCGAAGTAAAAATAATTTTGACCAAACTAAGATTTCTGGCACAAAGCACTTCCCGCCTGGAACAATCAGTGCGGCCATTTGTGCATGGGTTGACATTTGTGGACAAGTGGTGGTCAAAAAGCCATTGAAATATACGAGGGGCGTTCGTATTAGCGGAACCATAAATTTGGAACAGGCGTACACGATAGCCGGCAAAATGAGCACGCGTCTCTATAGTATTGGTAGAATATGAAAATTGTGTCCTATATACGCGGTACCACGGAAGACCGCAGCGCTAGAGCGTCAAAACAAGAATGACAGCTTCTATCGGGAAGCGCGAAAGTATGTTGAAACTTGAGCACGTGATCCGCTGCCCGCCTTTCAAGGGAGACAATGCCAACGATATTCATGCCGAGCTGGTGACGGGGTACCGAACACCACCCTACATCATGGGTGCCGTTGAGTGGAAGCTCATTCGGAGTTCTGGGAAGTTGATTGTTTCAGCACCACTCACTCTGACAGCATGAAAACGAGAGGCGTGCCTTCGTAGCCGCGTTTGCTGCTTTTCCACTCTTAGGACTTCAGGGGACTTAACGTGGGAGAGCATTGATTGCCGTTATCCCAGCGCGCAGTCCAATAGGTCAAATGGTTAGCCATCAAATGGCTCGTAGCGATGAATTAACCTTCAGCCTTTGTTGCAAACAATGGCGCGTAAAACATTAGTGGTACTGGCTACGCCCACATGCACGCACACAACACACGCGCGCGCATGCACATGTCTCAAGTAACGTGTACCTGCCGGAGTATATATAGTTGTCAAGACTCGCTCGTTTATCTGCAACTGCATTTTTGTAACAATTTGCATGGACCGGTGACTCCGCCGCGCGCCTTCGCCTCAACGCTACGAATTTGCAGCAAGGCTTCAAAACCAGATAAGAAGCTTATGCGTGCATATGAGTCTTTAAAGCCACCGGCCTCCACCCACGATCGTCGCTAACAACTCTGGCGCATATATAGGGTACGCACTTTGTCCTCAATAGCGAAAGTTTTCACTGCACGGATTTAACAAAAAGAAATAATAATAAATAAAGAAATACCTTCACTGTCAATATATCTACGTCAAAATAAAAGGTGCAGTGAATAATTAATCTATGTATATGACGACAACATTGTTCACCGAAATTCCACAGAGCGACTAAATCGCCAGGAAATGTAACTTGGCGCCTTCCGTATTCCGAATACTTTTGCAGTCGGATGCATGCAAGATGTACAGAGGTGAGGAACAGTGGAGAGACCACGGCTCCGGGCGCGGGAGCAGCTTCGGGGCCGCTACGCGGCGCTGCTATCCCACGCCGCGCACTCGCTTCGAGAGTGCCCCGAGTGACGACAAACTGCACCCTCGCTATAGTGGGTGCAGTACCCTCGCTCTCGCGCAGGTGCTTATCACGCTTGATAAATTTCTAGTGCACCGTCCGGTTGCTCTGCTGCTGACGGTCGCGGCGAAGGGGAGCGCGCATCGCAAAGCGCCTAAAGTGTCTGAAGGGAAAGTAGGGCGAACTGCTTCGCTCCTCCTCCGTTTTCGGCGCACCTTAACGCTTACGCGTCGATGCCGTGCCTGAATCGGCATGCTGTTGGAAGGTACGCGCGTCTTCCACTCGATAGAATAACACGATAACATAATAACACAATAACATAACATAATGGCACGATAGAATGCTGAGGGGGCAAAGTTTCCTTAATTTATGTTGCAGTAGGATGTGAGATCGTTTTCATAGAAACACTGAGAAAACAGAGAATGATCAACATTAAGCTAAGCGAACCTCTTTTTGGCAGAAATAATACACCTTCTTCAATATGCGCATGCAACCCACGTAATGTATGTAATGTGGTTCGCAGAAGCTACAAGCTCTACCACTGAAAACGTAATCTGGAGAGAGCGGTGCATGATGACGAAAATGAAGTGACAACCGACATTGCAGCTGCAAGACGTTTTACGTCTTGCAGGAGCACACCTCTCCGCACCCGGCATGAAATATACTCGAGCCAAAGGGGTAAGCGAACATTCTTTATTAGCCATGGTTTGGCGGACATTCATTGCGACATACAATGATCAACGGAAACGTTAGTAAGGGACGTATTTAGATCAGTATATTACAAAAATAATGCTGACCTAAGCAGCATGCATGCTGATACTTATCGCAGTGCCACATTTGCATGTCATCTTAGCAAAGGGCGTCACCGCACGCGCTTCCCGGCGTCTCCGTGCGAGAGTCCTTTAAACGTAAAAAACAAAGCTCCCGCCTTCATTGGTGAAGCAGCGAAACGATGCGTTTTATTTGACGTTAGCAGGTCACTGACCAAGTTAGACACCAGGCGAGGCACCACTTAAGTAGTCCAGTAAGTAGCAAGAGGCATTATTGATGATTGAGTCGGCGCACTTGCCTTTTTGTCTTCTTTATTCCTTTTGGCCACGACCACCCAGCTTCCGACCGTTCACGCAATGAGCGCCTGGTGCCCGTGCTCCGGCCCGCACCACCGTCACGACAGTGCTTTCATACGCCGGTGACAGAGCTCTGCGCAAGATGACGGATGTCATTCTTGCAGGGGCAATGTGGGCGCGGGCGCTGGGCAGCGCGGCGGGGTCCAGCCTCAAAACGCCGCCGGGGGTCACCGCCTGCCCAGCCTCGCGAAAACTGTTGGCAGCATCATCGTCGCGAACTGCTATACCAGTTAGCGAGACACGTGTTGGCTACCCACACTTGTCAATGCATCCGCATTGATTGATCAAAGCTGTGGTGTCCCACTGTAGAGGGCGGCCGAACTCTCTGCGAGGCCAAACGCGACAAACGACAGTGTATCCGGTGCGTGCGACAGGCGGTGCCGGCTATCGAGCGATCAGTGCACGATCATCGCGAGTACGTGCACTGCCGCACAGCCGCCATTACAACGCCGTCCGAAGCACTGAGGCAACCCGGAAGTATGCAGCATTGCGTGAGCCTTCTTGTTCTTGTTCGATGCTTTGTCGTTTCGAGTTTTGTTTGTTGCAATGCAAGTCGGGAGCGGGCTACGTCGCGTGTAATAACCGCGTCCAAGTTCACGAAAGCTCTTGCCCCTCCGGCCCGAAGGCGGCAAGGGAAGTCGCGCCCGAGGGAGGCGAGGCGGCTCTCGGCGCTCGCTCCGCGGCGCGCTCTTCTTGCTGCTGCTTTGAAGCGTGCAAGAGCGATGGCTTCAAGAATCTCTTTCCTCGACCATGCCAAGTAGAACACACGTGCCTTTTGCATTTCTCCCCTCCCGGCCGCCGTATAGTTTGTATTTGAGTTTTGCTCTTGTTTTCCTCGCCGTGGCCGCCGGCTACTGCCGCGTTTGCTATGCATCCTCCACTCACTTTCTTTAATAGTTGGGGCGTAAATTGGCAATCTCATTGTGCAGTCGCGTCCTCCCCCCTTCGGTCCGCAGCTGTGGGAGAGTCAACGTTTTGCAATCCACCTGGCACGATGACCTCCTCTTCCGCCGCCGTGCCTCCCTATATAAGAGAAGTGTCTGGAACGGAAAAGTCAGAGCTTGCAGTCCCTGCAGAGGAACGATCTCCAGGATGAGGCTTATGGTAAGCTTTCCGAGCATAATCAGCACTCTCCGCTTAGCGCAGGCATCGAGAAGGTATGCCCGGCGCTCTCGGGCATGCAAAATGCGGCGTGCTAGCATGCCAGGGAGCAGCGCCATCGCCGTACACCAGGATGGCACCGCTGTGCACCGCCAGAATTATTTCTCGCTGGAAGTCCTGCTTCTGCGGGCCGCTAGGGTCTTTGTGAGCAGATGGCGAGAGAATATTGTTGACAGTGTTGTCCTCCTTGATTGTTGAAGGAGCTTCGAACAATGTAATATTACAGCGATTTGCAGCTTATTATATTAGTGCCAACAGGATATAATGCAGAAGAGAATCCTGAGCTTGAAGTTGGTTCCATCTAGACCTCAGTGAACCTTCTTTTGGCTCTGGCTTATGCTTTTCCAGGCCTGAAGGTTTTATGCAGAAGTATTCATGCAATCGGGAACATTTTCGCGCTTTCACTGTGTAAAAAGGTGAATGCTGCTGCAAAACCGCTTGAGGATCAGAATACCTATGTGACGTGGAGTAGAAAACGTAAATTGCTAATAAAGCACATGATTGCGAAATTCAATTGGATATATTGTTGTAGTAGGGTACCTACCTACCTGTCATTCAGTCCACTGTACGCTTCCTGCGAGCTCTATCTTCTGGTGTGCTAGCATACGGTCCGGTGCTTTCAACATGAAAAGCAGGTATAGTTTCAATGCGGAAAAAATGATAGAAAAAGTAGATGCGCCATCCCAAAGGAATATGAAGCGACAACTTACGATGAATGGGGTCACCGACCTTTTTGTCGTGAATAAATAATACGTTCCTTTGTTTTTGTTCCCTTCCTGTGCATCGGCCGGTGCAGCTAAGTGCTGTGCTTTGTGGCTGCCTTGTGGCAACCGTAACCGCCGGTTCTCTCGGCGGATTTGGCGGTGGCGGCTACGGTGGCGGTGGCTACGGTGGCGGTGGCTACGGTGGTGGCGGCTACGGCGGTGGCGGCTACGGCGGTGGTGGTGGCTACGGCGGTGGCGGCTATGGCGGCGGAGGCTACGGAGGTGGAGGCTTCGGAGGCGGCGGCGGCGGAGGGATCGGCAAGATCATCATAATCAAGACAACTGGAGGCGGAGGAGGAGGCTACGGCGGTGGTGGATACGGAGGTGGAGGCTACGGGGGCGGAGGCTTCGGCGGAGGCGGCTTCGGCGGAGGCGGAAAGTACGGCGGTGGTGGATTTGGAGGATTTGGCGGTGGTGGCTACGGCGGAGGTGGCTACGGCGGTGGCGGGTGGTGGTGATCCTCATCCCTGCGCATCAATTTGGTATGTATACATTCAGTCAATTTAGCGCACGTTTTACATCGTGATGCGAAATCGCCTCTTCTCGGTTGCGGTCCTATTTCGAAATGTGAGCGGTGCTTACCAGTAGTATTCATGGCAGCTCAGCGACTGCTTGCTCTGCTCATCGTCAGAGAAGTGTCCTTTTCGTATTAGTCAGAAGTGCCAAACGGTACTTGCTCAAACTTCCGACTTTTAGGGTAACACTACGAGCGCCTTACACGTGAACTTTTCGTTGCAGTTGCTAACGAACATGCCACGTAGAAGAAGCGTAATTTCAAAGTCGGTCTTGAGATTGCGAGGTTATGTAGCGTATTTGGGTGGCAGTTTTTCGGGCTACATTGTAGCGTTCTTGAGCGCAGAACTATCCGAGCGAAAGAAGGAATGTGCAGCGCAATAACCCTTTGACTGCAGTGATGTGCCCGTCGTTGGCGTGCAATCTTCATTCGTTGCCCGATTCACTGCAGAAGCCACCCTGAAGAGGCCCGCGCCGATCCCAAGGAAGTTCATATTGTGCCTCGCGTACTTGTGTCAGCCATCTGCAGGAACTTTCGCGAAGTGTCACCGATTGCACCGGAAAACACCCATGAAACGCCACTCGGGTCCAACCAGCAGAAGAGCTCGCTTGCATGTGCCACCGCTGCGAGCCTCTTACTTTGTGAATAAAGAGACGTTCCATACCCACTGAAATCTGGGCTTCTTAAGTCGCCTCATAATTCACTCTGCAACGTTATAATTCCGCAGAGGAGTCGGCGACGAGTTATGTTTGCTGGTGACATTTCAGGCGCGCCGGGTGCTCCGAACGAGGAAACAGACGTCGCCAATCCGCCTTACGCTACACGGACGGCTGCATTTATTAACTGAAGCGTTCACAGTCCCGAGGTCTTCGGCGAATATTTAAGCAGGTTTGGCGGCTTCAATAGCAGTGGAGAGGTAGAGCAGCAGAAACAGCTGTGTCCTGTAAAATGCCTTGATTTATGGGGACCGAGCTCCAAAAATAATGAACGCAATTTGCACAACCAGTCTTCGTTGCTTGTGTGGATTTCCTTTTGAGACGAAGAATTATTAACGAAACATAACTATCAAGCGAACACTCAATCAACAGTCCCTGTATTCTGGTGCCTTAAGAAATCTGTTCAGGCTATTTTAACATACAACTTGATTCACATATAAGTTTACCTCTGGTGGTTAGTCGTAGCATGAACGCTCCTGCCTAAAGCCAAATTAAGACTGGTTTAAGACAGAATTATATCTCCCTGAGTGGATAGCAGGAGCAAGTGCCTATTTAATAATCATAGCTAAAAGCTGCTACTGTAAGATAAGACTTACGCTTTTGTTTATTCTACAAAAATACCATTATAAATTTTTTTCAGTACTTAAAATGATAAGCAAATGCACATATGCTTCATTGCAAGACTGATATTATAGAATAGGAGTGCACTCCCATAATAATAATTTATTTGACTTGATAAAGTCTACTCGAAAAAGAAGATGCATATGCCGAGCTAAAACAAATGGCACTAACTAATGGCACTACGGCTGCCGCGTAATGATTCTCAAGTATTAAAAAATATAATTGAGAACAACGGTAAACTATAGTAGAAATGTGACGAGTATCTTTGAACCTAGAAACATCGATGAAGCTTTTACTTGCCGCCGTGGTGGCTTCGTTGCTTTGGCGCTGCACTGCTAAGGCCAGGGCGCGGGATCAAATCACGACCGCGGCGGCCGCGTTTCAATGTGGATGAAATGCACGAAGGGCCATGCACCCTGGATTGGGTGCATGTTAGAGAACCCCAGGTGATCAAAATTAATCCGGAGTCCCAACTACGGCGTGCCTCATAATCGTATCGGTGTTTTGGCACGTTTAATCTTAGAATTTAATTTTACTCCTTCACGTTCTATAGTCACAAGATCAAAACATCCTCGACCCCAATCCGCACGTGCATCGCCGAACAAAATCTATTATCGTGCCAGTAACAGCGAAGCGTTCGTGGTGGTGTTCCGGCAGACAGGCATAAATTATCGGGGGAGCCGTTCGTTTCTTCTTCCTTTTTAGAGGCGGAAATAAAAGAGGAGATACCGGCCCAGCAAGAAGTTTGGTCGGCTGCTGGGTACGGTGAGCGAGGGAAGAGATAATAAACGAACATCGAAGTTTAAGCGGCTCTTAAACCTGCGCCCGTGTACGGACACTAACCTAATGAGGAAATTGCCATCTGATTCAGACCATTACAGCGGGCAGACAACGCACGTCACATACGCGTTACTGACAATGCATCTAGATAGTCTCGTACACGCAGCGACAGAGCCACAGGGTTTTGGCATATGGGTGCCAGGCGCTGACCAGATGGTGTTGCGGCTGTTTCAGCTTCCTACAATATCGACGGAAAAGAGACGATTTCTTGAACAGCAACAGACGCGCGCCTCTTGAATGCATTGCTTGAACTCTATGCTTGCTCGAACCTGATAAGCAAATCATAGCCCGATCCACGTGAGCGTTCGAACGCACACGGCCGGTGTGGAGCGCGCGCCTGCCCAGACGCCAGACGCGCTCTCCAGACTGGGCATGATACGGCATGCGCAGTTGTACCATATAAACATAGAAGGCGGGAATGCTGGGCATCGAGATAAACGCTGGCTAGAGGGCATTGTGAACGTCCAACCTTTCCTACAAGATGTGACTGCCCCGCTCGCTAGGCTGCGTGATTTGGCGCTTCTGTCGGTATGCAAAGCGTGTGCATCCGGTGCCTATAGGGGCTTCGTGCATAACGCGCGGCAAGCTAGCACAGTGCCGATTATAGCGAAAGCCGCGCCATCAAGGTGTGACGCTATGCGCAGGTGTATATACAGCTGCTCCAGGCCATGACATCATAGCTTCCTGCCGCTGCCTACTAAGAACCTGCTGGTTCTGGTAGGCGTGCATTATTATAACGGTCTGAGAATTTTATCGTCGTTCAGGGCGCCATAGACTATTACGGCGACGAATTGAAGCGGCTTTACGAGAGATAGCGAAAAGTGTTCTTTTTCTTTTATTCTGCTCGTGCGCCTGCGTGCTAGCGACGCCATAAATTTCTAGTTTGCAAACACGAAGCTTGTCTATACTACTGGTCTCGCGCTCACTAGTGCTGTTTGGTGCGTGCATCGATGTGCTCGCATGTTGGAGCAGATATGATGCAGAAAGGCATGCCGCGCTGCTTCGAAGTGGTCGATGCAATATGAAAGGACGGCCGACGGGCGCAAATGCAGACAACAGTGATGCTCGTCTTCTTACACCAGCTGTTGCGTAGGTAATGACGAGTGATCCGGGCTCCTTGCGTTATTTGTAAATGTGAGGTACATGCAGTCTTGAAACTTTCGTTATGCACAAGTTTCAGTATGCACAGAAAGAGCGAACCAGTGGTAACAGCATGAACCGTATACTCAGCAATGCAGGTTCCCGAGCGGTGAAGTCGTGTATAGTGTTTTGCGAGACCTATGGAAGAAACCCAACAGGGGCGAACAGATTCAGTAAGCTACTGCCATGCGCGTATATATCATTACGAGGGTACGTGCTCCAACACGCGGGCAGTGCGTGCAGGGCACTTTTTACTGAGGCTATGGAAGTTTGCCTTGCAACGTAAAATGGGATACAATACGCCATTGGTAGGGCTTTGTCGTCTTTAAGTGATTTAAAAAAAAGCCATTTCTTATTACCACACGGTGCTGATTCAACTTGTTTCGGACCTAGTATCGTTCATATTGAAGTAACACAAGAATATCTGCGAACGCTTGTTTTCTCTTGTCAATGACTTTCATTTCGTTTTTACATCGCTACTTTATGTCATAAGCCAGCATCATCAGTTATTGCGTGCCTCATAATCAGATGATGGTTTTGGCACGTAAAACCCCATAATTTAATTTTTTTTAATCGGTTATTACTGGAACATGCTTTGCCTACCTGCTTTAGGACGAATTCCCTTTCTTTAAAACTTCTAACTAAATATGATGGTATACCCGAATTTATTTTGCCTACTGTTCTCTTTATTCTGGAGACCTTGCTGTTCGCTGTTTGCGACTTTTGCTGGCAATGTTGGAAATGTTATTTTAATTTTAATCTTTCATTGTTAATTGAATTATTTCATCTTCATTGTTTATTTTTTAGCATTTCATTCGTTTCTGCTTACCGATTTATCCTGCTCTATCCATCGTCTGTGCCATTATCAGTGAACGACGACTATATGGCCAGTCTCCCATATAGTGGAAGCGTGCCGCTGGCTGTCAGCTCGCCTTCGTCATGTACAACAGCGCTTCCAATCACTGGTCCTGATTACTGCATCAAGAAGGTTGTGACGCTACCAAAACACGTGATATCATTTTACGATGTTGTGTGCAATTTTGTATCCCAGTATAGCATGTCTGTGCCAATAAACGTTTACACGAGAGACTGTGCTCGTCATGTGTGTGGCTGTTTTGTTTGCACGTGTACTTAGCCGCTGCTCTCATATTCCCGTCGGTAGCGTGTTGATCAGGGGTCCAATTCACAAAGCGTTTTGTTCGTAACTGTTCGCCATTGAGTGGCTAATATTATGTCTAACATTACAAGTGGCTGACACCTGGCTCACACGAACTGGTTGTCAAGCATAGTTCTGGCGTAAGAACGTTTTGTGAATCTGGGCCCAGCTAGCCAAATATTTCTCGTTGAGCTCACTTTTCTTCCATTTGTGGATGGGCCAGCCGAAGCAGCAATTTGGAATGACTATTGCTTTATAAATTCGGGATTATTGTTACTACAGAGAGAACCGATGTCTCACACTGTATTGTTTTTATTTTATTTTATTGATTTACAGAATACTGCAGGCCCCAAAGAGGGCCCAAGCAGGAAGGGCAAAAGTAGATAAATATATATTCAAGAAATGCGTACGAATAGTAGTATATAACAAGATTACACACCTAGCAACAAAGAGCAGTAATAAATCTAAATCAGCAAAATGAAAAGGTAAAAGCCACGAACCGTACAAATATTAGCAGATAGCAACATCAAGTGCAAGAAAAATGAAGCGTAGCAATCAACACAATGAGATATAATCTTGTTTACGCCCTTGAAACACAACCAAATTGTCAAAAGCGTGTCGCACACATCTGAAAGAATATCGGAGCGTCACTGTGAGAGTGAATCCGACGCTCGGATGCGAAGCGCAAACAGGCTTTACCTCCTGCGCTTTATTCTTAAGGAGAAGAGTACACAGTTCTTCCGGTTTTTGCGCGCTTACTAAATTCACGGAGTCCCCACGTCCACGTCGTAAATAAGAAGTGAAACCATGGCATGGCTCCGTGCGTTCTTATGTACGCCGGCCGGTGTGAGCTGCCCGCCTTCACCGACTCCCCCCGCTTCGGGCTGAGCAAGCGAGTACCGTATATAAGCACGCGGCTCCCTGCTGTAACGAAACCTTTAAAATAGAAAGGTCAGCAACCCACA
>NC_092814.1:166845300-166962800 GCF_023375885.2 Dermacentor andersoni | reverse complement strand
GGCATAGGATACATATGGTTCCTTCGGGAAAAATAAACGCTCAGTCCTAAGTCAGCGCATTGTCATTGTAGAGAAAACTAGCCATTCAGTCAGCTTTGATTGATCTCTTTTCCCAATATCTTTATATTATGATGAATGAATGAATGAATGAATGAATGAATGAATGAATGAATGAATGAATGACCTGATGCACATCCTTCGCGATGCACCCTCTGTCACGCGCACACTCGCCTATCAAACAATCGTACGCCGCAAACTGGAACAAGTATCGCCCACCTGATCACCTGAACAATCCGCTGTTTAGAATCAGTCCATAAGCGCTCCGCCCACTTGAAATATGGCATGTTGTTCTTTTGTCGGAACCCGTGAGGTACCTGTACACACTGGAGCTGGACTTGGTTGATGCTCGCACCACTCTGTAAGTGATCAGCTGTGAACAAGAGTGATGAAATTGCCCTTTTATTTTATTTGAAAAATATCTGCCCAGGGGACGCGAGCCCAGCCAAGCCGCCCATCTTCACCCCATCTTTCGCAACTTGCAAAAGATTGAGCATTTTTCATAACAAATTTTATCTACCTCTTTAAACATGATCAGCTATCTATCCATGTCCACTGCAGGATGAAGGCCCTTCCAAGAGATCTTTAATTACCCGGCCCTGTCTTGCGTCTGCTGACTCGATCTTATGCCCGCAAATTTAATATTTTGATCCTACCACCTAACCCACTGCCATCTTCAACTATACATATCCCCTCCTCTGGCACCTACTCTGTTATTCTAATAGAACGCAGGTCATCTGCTCTACGCATTATATGATCTCCGCAGCTCCGCATTCACCTATTAATCTCAACTCCCTGATTTGCTCTCTGATCAACACCACTGTCTTCCTGTCACTTAATGTTATACCTATGACTTTCCGTTTCATATGCGGCTGCGCGTACCTAGGCTTGTAAATATTTTCCCCTAAATGTTTTGGGAAAATGTTGAGTACTTTTTCTTAAGAAGAAGAGGGAGGCCAGAAGCACGTTATCGGTTTTGATTAATATTTTTGCTTGAAAGTCTACGCAAAATCCCTGGGTTTTTCCATATTTGGTAGCAATAAAATTTGACAGAAGATCTTTCGAATCCCACTTCATTGTACAATGCATAAGGGTACAGAACATCGCTAAGTTATCTGTGCTGCATGCCTGCCATCTTGCTCAGGTTGTGTATCCCATCGATATTTACATGCCACAGAAAGAGCAGATGATTACAAGTAGGCCATCGGTGTAGTTTATATTGAAGTACGTTCGTACAATATCATAAATTAAAAAAAGGATAAGTGAAGACCTGACAATGCACACGACCTGTGGCAACAATATCTGACAAAGCTAACTTTGGCAGACGCTGTGTGAAACACACCGCGTGCTTTCTGGAGATTTCGCATAGAAAATACGCCGAGAATGCCTGCGAGAAGCGTGCTGCATCCTCAACAAATCCAGGTAGATGTTTTTACAGTATAATATGGATAATCCATAGCTAAAATTGGTCAATTACTGCATGCCATGTTCACGGTTTGGGTAACGGCAAGCTTCGGCGAGCCACGTAGCTGGCCTCGGCACAGGGTTCTCATGATAGGCGAACCCTCAGCCATGTAAATATGCAGCACCACAAGTCGACCTGGAAGCCAAGCCATTCTAGATACAATGATAAGTGGAAAAAGTGGCGAAATTTTTTAGCTAGGTCGGTAAGTGGCGGTAAAGGAAATAACAATAAAATATTTAAGTCATACATTTCAATAGAGAGAGCTCATTTCAACAAATATCTAAATCTTGACGGAAGAGTAATCGTCTGGTGAACATTGCGTTAACTATACGAACTGCTTTCGCTAACCTGTGCACCCAATGCTTTGCTACAGGCTCATGTTACGACGTTAATCAGTAAAAAAGTAATTCCAACACTGTTAAAAGACGCGTAACAGCCTTCACTGTTACGCTTTGTTTAAAAAAAAGAAAACGAAGGATACGCTACTGCGTAGTGGGCGTAGATCTTACATGTTAACAATGTTAACATCCTCTTCAGAGAGGACAACATATCCTAGCACATTGAGACTACCCTTACACATAATACAGTGGCTAATGTACTGCAACTGCATTACCAGTTTGTCAGCGATTACACATTTTAGAAACATGAAATGCCTTGATCACGGGAAACTTCCGTCTTGAGGATCGGAAATGCGCGTGACAAGAGTACGTTAATGCAAGGTTGATTCAGCACGCGCACGGATCCTAAACCTCCGGCACAGTATGAGAAATGACGCGTGAAGGCGCTGCGTGCAGCCTACAAAACAGGTACGAAGCAGGAAGTGCCATTACGTCGCACAAACCAGCCTAGAGAAGAACGAAATTAGAAACGACGGGGCTTCCGAAAAGTTCCATCGGAATGGCTTGTATGCAAGAGGAAATGTAGTAGGAAAACTGAGCTAATTTTGGTTTACAAACTGCCAGAATTAGATTTTTGAGCTCATAAGATTTCTCTATAAAAAAAACTAAGAACGAGCGAAACCATACGGTGCAAACCGTGCTCAAGTAACGCATTCACTTGGCGTCGTTATCATCGGTTGATTGAGCTGGAACTTTACGTAGAATTTCCAATATCCGAGCAGTGCAGAACACTCGAAATAAATACACAAAGACAAGAATGATATGGTCGTAAACGCTGCCAAACCTTCGTCCGACAGTGATTGAGTGCTATTCGTTCAAGCGCCGGGCAGAATTCCGTATCGCTATAGGCTAGCCTTGGTCTGGTGCGATGTGTGCGGTCAACAAAAGATGGACGTGTTCCGGCAGCTCTCTACCTGGTGGGCGTAGAGCTACGGAGCCAACCGAGGAAATCGGAAGGCGGACTGACAGCCTGAGGAGTCCATGGCGAATCCGGCAGTGCTGAAGGTAACTGTGGGCGGACCTTTCCAACGTGCCATGGTGCGGCGCACTCTGAAGCTGTCTGGACGCTGAACTCTAGGTCCACTGGCTCAGCATTGGAACTAGTATTTAACGCCAGTTAAGTGCTAGTTCTCTGCTTATGTATAACTGACTCGGCAAATCTCGCACAAGGCTTACTCTACCTCTCCCGCAATTGCAGATAATGTTTCGAGCTCGTTCTGCACGAGCGCCTTCACTGTGTAAAACGAATGCGGCGCGCACAAGTCGCCATGTTGCATTATTGAAACGAATAGCGAAGCGCAACATGTCTTTAACTATTTCAGAAAGTGCAGGATAATCGAATGGGCCACATGAGGAGTTATAAGTATAGCCGTAGCGAAGCAATAGCTGTGGCAAAGGCAGACGATCAGCGAAGATCAGTATATGCTAAAGCAAGCTACGTACAGTACTCCAGAAAAAAAAAATGATTCCACAAGAGAACTAATGCACTTTATCGAGGAGAGTCTGGCTCTACATTGCCAGTACGATATGAACTGTATCTGATAAGTCCGTATATAGGAACCACCAGCAATAAACGCACGTGGCTGCGCGGACGCCAAAAACAAAGCCCTATAAAGGCGAAATGAATGCTGAAGAACAGCATTCTTCACTTCCCGACAAATGACGTTAGGGTCTTTCCGTAGTAGTTTTATTGCGTCTGCATCTTATGGTGTTGAAGGTGCATAAGCCAGAATTTTGGTTAACCTCATCCGGCAGCCTGCATGTAACCAGTAATTGAAACGTATACCCTCACGTTTTTCAGCTTTATAACTGCTATTTAATAAGCTAAATCAGTTCTGCGGAAGCCTTTACGGGGGAGAGAGATTCATGTAAGGAAAGTTTTCGCACCTTCGTGCTACTTTGTGCTACAGTCAGGGGGGTGGCTATTTTCCTTTTCATATTATTTATTAGGAGAAATGCCTATATGCCGCGTCTAATATATAGATTCGAGCGTAGTCGTCGCACAGGCTCGCTGATCTTGACAGTCGTATACAGTCTTGCCAGTCTGGCCAATCTCGCGCCCAAGATGCCAAATAAAACGAAAGCGTTCGTTGTGCCCGAAATCCAACTCTTTGGAACGGTGTCTATGAAATGAGTTATGAGCGCACCGGCACTGGCAGCAGTGCTGCTGATTTCAAACTGCACGCGGTGCATATAAAATGTCGAATAAGGGTTTTAACAGGATAAATACATAATGATGATGCAAACAAGACAAAGGCTGTCTTATACATCAGCATACCAATGAGGAAGGTCAACAGGAAGAAAATCAGTTACGCTGGAGCTGTGACTGCCGAAGCCTTCGAGGAGGAAGCAAATTTCTTCGAACACGTGATGCAGCGATGGCGAATTTCTCTGTTCAAACTATGGTCTTGAGAAGATACCTTGTCACAGACCAGTCGGTATACCTTACAATCTTGCAAATAAGGCACGTAAGCTCAATACGCATTGACAACATTTCATACTCGCGAGATGGGCTGGTGTTTTTTCTCTTGCCTTCTTTTTTCGTCTTTTTTTCGACTTAGAGTAATGACATTCTTTTTGAAGACAATACCTTCTTTGGATACTTCAGATGAATTTATGGTTCGTTGGGCGTGGGTATCTGACTATTGTCATCTCGACAAATTAGACAATTTGAGGCCTTCTAGTGCAAGTAAGAAAACAAAAAGGGCATCAAAATGAAGCATGGAACGAAAAAAACGCACCAAGTTAGCGTACAGCTATGTACGGAGCAGTGATAATCGTAAGTAGCGCAAAAAGACCGAAATGAAACCCAAATCTGCGCCCGCCTAGAACCGGTACAGGTAGCGTGGCTTTACTCAACGATGAAAACGGGCTGATGCTGATGGTAGGGCAGTGTAAACAACAAACCACAAGGTAGTACACTAATGCGCCCAAGAAGACTGTCTTTCTACGATGGCAAGCGCTGTCGACTCGCCTTTCTTTTCTTTTCTTTTTCTGTGAACTAGTTCAGTTGCTTCATAAAGTGTCCTCTAATGCGACTTCTTTATTGTGGCAATTAAACAGAAAAAGGCAGCAGTGCTATTACATTGCTTAATAGAGAGCCTTATTTGGACATAAGAAACGGGCAACAGTGATGTGCACTGCGCACTGGTTGTACATTTACTCGCGCACATTGGGCCAAAGCTTTGGAGATACTTACGCAACACTTGACTCATATGGATGGGATCTGGTGTCACTAGCGAACACAAAGCTAACAAAAATGGTTGCATTTCCCGCTTGCTCATCTCAGATGGAACAAAAAGATCACCTTCATAATATATTCCACAAGTCGGGAACACGAGACAAAGTGGAAAGTTCCGCACTGTCAAACTAACTACGACCTACAGACGTTCCGAAACTATTTGCCTCGACTGATAAATGGATACGTTAAATACAAAGTCAGTATTATAAAAATATGTTTTACACACCAAACAGAGTTGTTTACCGATTGAAATAAGTGAAATGTGGGTATATCCAATTTTTTCTAATAGAAGTTGTTTACATTGACCAAATTCAAAATAGTAAGTTAAGATTAATTATGCTTAACGTCTTGAAAACGTTGCAGTGAGTTATCAGGTACGCCATAGTGAAGCGCTGCGGATTAATTTCGACCGCCTGTTTTTCGTTTTCTTTAACGTGCACGTAAACATACGCACGCGAGAGTTTTGTATTTCACCTCTCTCGAAATGCGGCCGCCGCCACAACACGCACGGTAACCTTTCTCGTCAGTAATATCACTTAATTCCTCGATTTGCACGGTGTGTTTATAGGATACGCTCCGTATTGATTCACTGGATAATGTATTCTAGAGAAGTAGCTACCTGTTCGGTTCCTTGCGTTTGTTGACGGCATTGTTGCTTTGTTGCTGTGAGTGTTAAAAACGGGAGAAAAGGTTCCCTCAAGCCGTCAAGTAAAGGCTTTTCTCCTTGGCTTCTTTGACAGCGCGTAACTGATATTAGGAACAAATAAAATGAATGAATGAATGAATGAGATCATTTGACTCTGAGATATGACAGTGCGCGCACGCGCAAGAAGGAGTATCATCGCCTGCACTGTTCTAAATTTTGCTTCTCATTTTGCTGGCAGACCCAGTAGGAATGCTGCATCAACCCAAAACATTAACGCGACCTACGCACAGCCCACCCTCTCAGTGAAAATCCTAACACGAGACAAAGCATTGGAAGACAAAGCCAAGACTACTGAGTGTTACGTTCTGTCTATATTGAAGAACGAGCGTAATGAACTTAAATTGGTTAACATGCGCTGCTTAGCATGTGGGCACTTCATGCGGCAACGCGTACCATAAGGGACAGTGAAAAGACATGACACAGCGTTGTTGTTGAGCGCTGTTTCATAGCGGCTTCATAGCTTCTCAGTGCGCGTCGCCTTCATCCTTCTTGTCACGTGCTCTCAGCAAAAACGCTACGAGAAACTGCCCCGCCTCATGCCTAGATATTGAGCCACATGCGACGCGTCAAACGCAACGCCGACAGGGCGACGAAAAATACGAAAAGTATAATTACGGACAAAGGGATCCTGCGGGGAGACACGAAGAGGAAAAATCCTGACGCTGAGAAACCACGCGCGTATTGTTTCATGGCGCCTGTCAGGATGGCCAGCGTGGGTCGGCGGAACAAGGCTGCCTTTATCATTTCGTTCTCGACCGAAACCTATTGAAGCGTACGCCTCTGGGCCATGTCGAAAAGAAGAAGAGGCACTGTCGGCACAGACAGCCGAGAGCGTGCGCTGGGCAGACGGGGTCGTCGACGGCGCCGAGAGATCAAAGTAGAACGGCGTAAGGACAGCGCGGTAAAAGAAAGAAGCAAGATGGCCATTCCGAACGCTCTCGCAAGCGAATCGTCGCCTGGTCAGGGCAGAGCGCGTTGACTACGCTGCCATCTCAAAGAAGAGGATGCGTCAGTGACAGCGCGAGAGCCCCCGGGTAAGAAAATGGCAGAAAAGAAACTAAAACCCGTGCCTTGTTGGCGTCTTTCCTCTGTGCTTTCGTTTATGATTTCGTGCCTTCGAGATTTGCTGAAGGCCCGTGACACTACTCCTGCCCCTGTCGTTCTCTTTACAGTTTGTCCGTGTCTTTGCGATACTCCAGGCTGAAAGTTTTGGCGGATTTCTATTTTGGGTGTCGTGATTATATGCTTCCTTTCTATTTTAGCGACAATTTTTAATTCTACTGCGATGACCCCTAAAGAGACAGCTAATGAGAAAGCTTTTTGCACGTTGTTTCGGATGACGCATGCAAAATCTTCAATTTCACGCGATTTCAAGTTGCACTTTCTTCTCCACCGCGCCTCTGATAATTTCGAGTGCGCCACTGGCCACGACCTGACCTCCGCGTCGTCTCTTATTTCGCTCTACAGTGGTCGACATGACTATAAGTATAGTTCTCCTGGATGCAGTTCTCAGTCAGTCGCCGCCCCACATCTAGCTGTACGGTGCTCAGCAGAGCTTGACCACTGGTTCCATTGAAATCTTTCTGTTAGATACGAAGCTTTTGATATGATCATGTGAGTTTAAAGGAAACGTTTGCCGTCGGATACCCTTCATCACACAACAGAAAGCGCAAACAAAACACGCGGGAGCACTGAAATACGAGTAAGCTTGTCTGTTTAGTCCAGGCTGATATAGTTAGAGATGCTGTCGTACTGACTTTACCAACTTGCCACTGTTCTGCATAAAATGAATGCATTTAAATCACTGGTTGGGTTCGTATCCCAAAAAGTACTCACAGAGCTCTCGCTCGACGAAGACGCGCACTCCTTTCTTTGCAGCACGCCTCTAACGCGTAATTTCAGATCAGTGAGTGAATGATTTATTTACATGAAATTGGATTCTCCACAAACAATGACTTCAGTCAATGCTGCAGTCGTTATCTTCATCATAGTAGATCACGGCCAGACGCACTCCGTCTTCGAGGAGTCACACGAAGTCTGAACATAATAAACAAGCGCGCTCAACATTTAAGGCTCATATTTCTATTTCTTCCATTTTTTGCACCTGTGGTGCTAGTTACCTAATAGTAAACCTGCAATGAAAGCAATAAAGGGTAACATTTTTTTTTCTATTCTGCTGCTGGTTTCAGAAGACAAATTCTGGAGAGGCGGTTTCATAATCTTGCGTTGAGGTCATGTAGTCACCATGCGCTCTTCCTTGGGAACTTGGTACTGGCCTATACATTTATTTATTCATTCGGTTACTTACTTACCTACTTAAGTAAATAGAAACCTTTAACTGCGCAGCTACGATTACGTGTTCTCCTGCATTTTCATCATCATCATCATCATCATCATCATCATCATCATCATCATCATCAGCCTATTTTATGTCCACTGCATGACGAAGGCCTCTCCCTGCGATCTCCAATTACTCCTGTCCTGTGCCAACCGATTCCAACTTGCGCTTGCGAATTTCATACTTTCATCACTCCCGTCTTCGCTTTCGCCTAAGTATTTTTTTGTGTGATTTACCAAGATGACCACTTTCTTGCAGATTCATTTTGTTTTTCAATTAAGACTGGTTCCCCTTGTGTTTTCTTCCATTATTTTGTAGTCTTAAAGCGTCATGTTCTTGGCTTTCTCTCTGCAAGTGGGTTTGTTCCTTTTTTGAGGCCTTCATCATAATCATTCTCATCATCATCCGAGGCCAAATAAAGCGCACCCAACACTACGCAGTATAGAAGCCATTGTAGCGCAAAGGAACACGGACAATGAAGAGGACAGGACACCACGGGCGCTAATTCACAACTGGTTTATTGGATCGACCCCAGAAAAATAGGAAATCATACATACACTCAGTATAGCGCCAGCGTACACGTTGTTCATGGCAAAGAAAAAAAAATTCAAAAAGGCATATCTTGCTACCAAATAAGCAGATCGCTGTGTCGCTAACGCACTCAGTGCCTCTTTTTGTACTGTGATACGCTTCCAAAAGTTCACGTGCAGTAATATCCTTACTTCTGCCTAGAATCTTAAGCTTAGGAAACCTTGGTGTACACTTGCAGGCCAGGCAATGCGCAGGCATATGCACATTACCTTTATTAATAACTGACAGTTCGTACTCTCATGCTCTGTCGTCAACGCACCTCCCGGTCTGACCTATATAGGCCTTGCCACAAGACAGTGGTATCATGTAGACGACACCAGTGGCGCATTGAACATACGGCCAGGTGTGCTGCTTCTGGAAATCAAGCCTTCTTTGTTCGCAAATCATGCGTGGACACAGGCCTGCTAGTTTGCGCGGCGTCTAAAAAGACCACTCCTATGCCCTACCTACTGGCGACCTTCTTCATGTTGTGGGACATCCCATGCACATAAGGGACTACTTCGGCTCTCATCTCTTTCCGGGCTGAGGTGCTGGGAGTACGTCTGGGGCCCTTTACCTTGTTCAGGAAAGTCTCCGAAACAGTTTCTAAGACCGAGCACGGATAGCCTGCAGCAATGAGCTCTGCCAATTGTTTCTCAAAACTGGGCTGCATCATATGTGGTGTGGCGACGCCTGTTACTCGAACCTCGACCGACGTTACTACTGGGTAGCGTGGCGTTGTCGGCAGGCTGCAGGCGTCCGGTAGACCATGGCGACCAGGCAGGGGCGAGATGCGAAACTTGCACTGTTTATTCCATGGTTGGTGAAGGATAAAAATAAGAGAATTGAATGAATAAAAAATACATTGCGGGGCCGCTTAAATAGGCCCGCTAAAATCGTAGGCGCGATTTCGCTCACGTCAACGTCACGTGACATGTACTGAGTCCCTTCGGTGCTTGGCGGCTGCTCCCTCTTTCCTATAGGCGATGTTGCACTGCACGTGCTTGCCTCCGCTGGCGGCAACCCGTGGGTCGTTCGCGGAAAGAGTCTCCCCTTGAGTCGCACAGCTTGCGGAAAGGGTTCTCCCTTAAGTCGGACAGTTCGTGGAAAGGGTTCTCGCCTTGGTCGCACGTTAGCAGAAAGGGTCTCCCTTGAGTCGCACACACACAAAGGGGCCCGAAAACACTGTGGGGCGCCCGCCAGACCGGCAACCTCTCGAGACAACCATATCAAATTAGGGATCCATCCTCCGTTTAGATTAGGCAGGGTCTTTCGATCATCCTTTCTGCACGGGGTGTTACACGCCAGTCGTAACATTGGGCAGGATTTCATAAGCGCGGATTCGAGACATATAGGGTGGCAGTTCCTCTCTCAAAGAGCTTTGAATGAGCAGAATCGTATCTCATGAGAGCAATTTTCGGCGCCCGTGAGCTATATGACCAACAAACGTGGTCTTGTTTAAAAGATATTAAAACGTCCTAAAACTGGATTGAACCATGCGATGGTTGACCCAATAAACCAGTTGTGAGTTAGCGCCCGTGATGGCCTGTCCTCTTCTTTGTCCGTGTTTCTTTGCGCTGCGATGGCTTCAGTAGATATTAACCAACTATCCCAAGAAGAAGTTTTGTTGCTACGCAGTATGTCGGGAGACGGGTATAGGGTCTAGACTCCTAGCGCATTTCATGGAAGCGTATTGGCTCCCTTTTCCGCTGCTTTCAAATGCACCATAATTCTTGGTCGCGTGTATGCACCACTCATAATGTTAACTACAGCATAATTTATACAGAAAACTGACCTGATGCACTGTGCCACCAGCACATTGAAGTCTTCTATTTTGCGAGCGCGCCATGGGACAGGCGTTGCTCGACCAGCAGTTGTCGCGATTTCTCGGAGGACTTCTCGCAGCGCGTCCACGGCGATTCCGCTTTGTTCTCGTATATACTAGTCCACGAGGTTTTCCCAGCAAGAGACAATACCACCTCTTTCTTACGATCGATATTTGTTATGAAAGGAAGGAAAATCGCCAGAAGAGAAAAAGAAGTCTGGTGGGTGACGCTGGACACATAAACCGAAACACGGGCTAGCATCAGCCTAATGCACCTATTCGAAACGGAGTTGGAGGGGCGGGGGGGGGGGGGGGAGGGGGGAAGTAAACTTGAGAGAATTTGCCGGAGGCCACAAGACACATCACCAGTCACCAGAACACCGTAAATAATCCAGCGAACGGCACTTGGGTAGGATGGAAAAAGTAAGCAAAGAAAAAAAAACTTCACACAGGACAGTACAGTGAATGTAGCCTCGACATATATTATATGCCGGTTTCAAAAAGAGAACTCGAAATGGCAAGGTGACACAGAGTGTTGCAAGCGACGATCGCGCGCCGGAAGAGCACAGCAAGGTGAAACCTATCATCACGCAGTGCCGTACCGCAGAGTGCACACCTACATGCCCAAAACATCACTTCGCCGAACTCCGCCCCGCTATACAATGCCTCGTAGTGTGAAACGACACTGGTCAGTCGTGCGTAACTGTGCACCAGACTATAAAGCAACGAGCGTTTCTGTGAGTAATGCGGAAGTATACGTATGATTGTGTGCAAGCACGTATACACGCTTATTGTTTTTCGTTTTCACTCGTTTTCGCCGAGCACTGGCTACAAACATCAAGAAGCCAGACCACAGGCATCTCAGCAGTTAACATTTAAAAAAAAAGTAAGGTAAGCGCAACTAAACACCCAGAGGTATAATTAGCGGGCGATGCTATTAACCGTGGGATCAGTGGACTAGTTTTGTAGTTTTAATAAAGAGCGCGCAAGAGGAGAAAAGAAGGATGGTTTTCACGTCCCCTTAATGGATCACTTCAGGAAGCCAGTTTGGAAAGGCTATCAGAATATTGGCCAGTGTCTCTGGGTGAGGTCGGAAACAGGAGAGCGAGCCGAATCGCGTGGGCAACTTGATAGATGTAACTGTAACAGGTGGAGCCGGTAAATATACACAAAAGTAATAATTAAAAAAAGAGAAACACTAAGAAAGGGATACGTATGGGTGGCAGAATTAACGAGGCAAGTTTGTTGCGAGACGCAACCCGGATACATGCGCAGAAAATAGGAACAGGAAGACGTCCAGTGCTCCGGTAATAGCGCAGCGGCCGCGCCAACACACTGAGCGGGTGACACGCGGTGGGAAAATTCGGACGGCAAATAAAAAGCGAGCCGCAACGCGCAGCGCACCGGCACTCGCAGCGAGCAGCAAGCATAAAAGGAAACGGAACACAAGGGAGCGCTTGTTTAATGGGAGCGCCGCTCGGCAGTCTAATTATTCGGCCAATCTGCATGACACGACATAACGCGAGCAAGGCCTCCTGACGGCTCCCCGCTTTGAAAGGGAAGGACGATTCGGTGGGCGACCCTTGAACTTCGAGCGTCCCGGCGCCGTTCTAGCCGCGACACGCGCGCTGGCTGCAGGAAGCGCAGCGCGCGTTCTTCGGCTATGTAAATGGAGCTGACGCGTGGCACACGACACGTGGCCGCTGAGTTGAAGCGAGAACGCGTCGCGGGATGGATGCCCGAGACATGTCGCGTCAACAAGAGACGGTGTTAAGTGCTGCTACTTGTCTCAATGCTTCTAAACTTAGTTAACTGTGCATCGCCCCCCCCCCCAAAAAAAAAAAAAAAAAATTATAAACGCAGAACAGTCGTGTTTCGCAAAAGGAAATACAATAAAATGTGAAGAAGGGACGAGAGATTGAACATGGAGCGTGAGGCGCACGGTTGTCGTGTTGCTGCTTCTCCGCCCACGGAGCAGCGAACGTCGAGTGAGAAAATCGTATTTTGATATTGCGGCTGACTGGATATCTGGCAGTGAACTAAAACAGAGTGACTTTAGGGCAGCATGGTGAGACGGAAATGAATTCTGCACCGGTCATTCAAGTTTATGCGCCCAAGTTCTGTTTTCTTCTGTAATCAATGGTAGCCTAAGGTGGGTTACAGGGAATCTATGAATGTGAAGTACCTCTCTAAAGAAAAGAGAAATGCAAAGAGCTTTGAGACTGAAAGTAATCAGTTATTAATTTGTTTGCTGTGCAACAAGGACTAGTTGCATGTCGGCAAATTAAATCTTATACCACGTGAAGTCCATTACAAAGTAAAATAATGTATGCCCTTAAATATGAATAATGGTCTGAATCGGCCTGTAACTCCCACCTTTAGAGTCAAAAAGGTTGTAAGGGCGTGAGTTATAGACAGCTTCACGCGCCTATTCACTCTCAAGGGTGTAAATTATTTTACAGCATACACCCCTCATCTTGCCCTCCATTTTCTATATGCTATAACGATAAAACTAGATATTTGCACCAGTGCTGCTTCATATGCATAATTTTCACATACGCATTCGTCGACTATAAGAGTCTTTAAACCCCTTAGTCGCTTGACAAAACCATTGACCACCTATTGCTTTCTTCACGGCAGCTTGATTTTGCTTTTATACCATCTGCCGCCTCTATATTGTCCCACGTGCTGTATCAAAGTTCTTCCAGAAAGGAAGCAAAAAGATAGTTTCGATGGACTTTGCATACCTAGTGGACATTCACATGCCCTATTGGCCAAATCACAAGATCACGTGACGTCTTCGGCGTGTCACGTATTAGAAACAGGAAAGCAGCCGTTCATGCCCACTTGTGACAGATTGATTAGTTGAGGTGTCTAGAAACTGACGTTAGGCAGCGACTGTCTGTTTCGGTTTTCTTCGATTGCGAACACCCTCACTGAACATCCCCGATCACAGGAAATGGCGTTGAAGGTAAGCGGGAGCATTCGCTTTACTTCGCGCGTTTGTCGGAAGATATCTGCTGTCATTCAGTTCAAGTAGAGCGAGTGCTCCTGTTTGCCTTCTACATCAAACAAAAAATTGCTTACTCGGCGCCTATTCTCCATGGTTTATCGCAAACTTCTGAGGAACACCTTCAACGTTTACTGGCGAGAGGGCTGGGAGTGTGTCTTGGGGTTCCGCAGGCTACCTCGAGTTCTCTAGTAATTGCTGAAGCTCGTTATCCACCATTTCCAGTCACACGAACAGTTGAAACAAGCCGACATATTTATCGCATCTTAACCCAACACGAGAAGTATCCATTACAGCTCGCGCTTAGCGAACGAAGCAAATGCAAAATTCATGATGTTGTTCAAGAGCATAAAGCATTATTACCAAGATTTGAATTATGCAAAGTGGATGTTAGTTACCCTCCTTGGATGTTAAAAAGTCTAAAATAGTATTATCGGTTGACGGGATTATATCTAAGAGAGACATGTTCATAGTAGCCACACAGCAACTGGCACTCTTCCAAATTTACTCATTATATCCCCAGTGCATCCACGTGTATACAGACAGTTCGTGCCATAAAAATTTCTCGACTTCAGCATTTGTCATTCCCCATTTGGCGATAGAGCAAACATTTAAATTATCCTGAGAGACGTCTTCCACCGTGGCAGAACTGTTTGCAATCCTGTGTGCTTTGCATTTCGTAACATCAGAAAAGCATTCACAAAAAGGGGTTATTTTTAGCGATTCGCAAGCCGCTCTCACATTACTACAAAGCAATAAGAAAAATTATTTCAACACTTTGCTATTGTATGAGACGCTCAAAGAACATACAAAAGCAAACACAATGAATCACGCAATTGCATTTCAGTGGATACCCGGACATTGTAATATTCCTGGTAATACTGCAACGGACGCAGATGCGAATCGGGCGCACAATAACGCAGAGACAACCAATCTTCCCCTATTGCGCAGTGAAGTCCGTCGGCTCCTAAGACAGATTTCCTGTCGTGTCAGCAAAACTACCTTGTTTGATCAGCAATATAAGAACTCGGAGTTATACTTTATTGACCCATGTATAAAACTTTCAATTCCGGAACATCTAACAGAAAATAGTGTGGTATAAAGGTTATAAACAGGGATCAGGTGCCTCAGAAAGGCTGGCCAACGTTTCGATAGGAGGATCTATCTCCGCCTTTGGCGAAGATAGGTCCTCCTATCGAAACGTTGGCCAGCCTTTCTGGGGCACCTGATCCCTGTGTATAACCTTTATACCACAGTGTGCTATTCCATCTGTCAGCCCCTTTCTTGATTTGAGAGAAAACAGCGAATTCGAAACTTTAGTGGCCCCGCTTATGGCTTGGTTCTGCCTTTACGCGACGCTTTGTATACAGGATAAAATGTGCTTCTAGTCGGCGGTGTTCTTATGGCTATCCAGACGAAGATGTGCATCATCTCCTCCTCGAGTGCATTAAATATGATTAACCACGAAGGGTAACGTAAGCTAATTTGTTTTTGTTTTTTTAGACAGAAGATCATTCACTCTAAAAACGATACTTGGTCTATGGTCAACTGCGGGCGTTCAGAAAAGAGCACTCCTTTCTTTGAAAAAGTTTTTCAAGGACACCAACATTTTGGGGAAATATTAAATTTCAGTTGATCCTAATAAGCTAAATGATATAAATGTTGTTCTGGGTTCAAAATTATTCTATGTGGTGATCGTAATTTTTACGCAATATGTAATTATGTTCTGTGCTTTCAGTGTAATTAATGTGTTGTGTGTTTTGGCTACTCAATATATCTGACTTTATATATGCTTATGTGTACTGAACTCATGCACAACACTTTGCGATTCATGTACTGTTGGACTGTATAGTTCTTATTCATCTGCTTTTCTAGTGAGCGCCATATCTTGTGACATTATTCGCCCCTTTATGCGCATATTTGTTTTCTTTGCTAAGTGACAAGGAGCAGCCGGAGCCCCCATAAAGAAAAGGACAAGCGCAAATTACAAAAAGGTATGTATATATATACTCTCGCGCACTTGATCATAATCAGTTGCAATCGTGCAAGACAATATGGTCATCACAAATAAAGAAGTAAACAAGAGCGCACCATGGCCCGGCCAAGGCTTAAGGCGGCCTCTTACATACAGACCCCAGGTATGCAAATTCTTTAGCCGTCAATGTTAGAGATGGTTTGGTAACGCAGTTGCCTTCTGCGATAGCCGCTGCCTCAATGATGAGTCTAGTATTTTCCTGCCCGTTGCTTGCTATTATTTCTGTTTTTTCAAAGATTGCATGACACTTGCATTGCCTCTCCCTCTTTGAACTTTCTGATAATGTTCCTGTAGTCTCACGTTTAGGCACCTTCGCATTTGTCCCACGTAACGCTACCCCCAGGAAAGAGGTATGACATACACTACTCCTCTTGAGCATTCGACGAAACCCTTTCTGTGCGCAATGTTGCATGATTTTGATAATCTGCTGCCAGGGCTAGTTTTTGCGCAAAACTGAAACAAGTTGTGGGGCGCGGAAAAAACGACCGAAATTCCCACCCTTTCGTCTATTTTCTTTAGTTTATGCGAGATAGCCTGAATGTATGGGATGAATGCTAGATTCCTGCGAACAGTATGACGTGGGCTGCAAGGGGCATCACAAGATTGCAACTTCATACGCAGCATATCTGAAACGGAAACAATAAGGCAGCTGGGATAGTCAACTGCCCTCATACGAGTTATCTGCGAGTTGAAGCTCTCTTGTACTGAGTGGTAACAGGATTTCACCAAGGCATTTTTCTAGCATGCCTGAACAATGCCGCGTTTGAACAATTTACTATGGGCTGATGCAAAAGGCAGCAGTGGTTTTTTTAGCGCGGGACTCATATTTCCAACAGACACGCTCGCCTAAAAAGGACAACCTCATTCGAGAAACTTTAAGGCGCCATTCTCAAGACGTTCGTGCGCGAGAGTGAGAGGTTCCAGGCATTCGCTAAACAGCGTCAGTGTCTGCTGGAGGGATGAATCAAAGCCGGCATCATTACAGTCTAACAGAATGAGGTAATCATCGACAAACCGAAAACGTTTTACTGTATGTGTGCCAGTCCACTCTTGCGCTAGTCACTTCAGCATGGAATACCAACTAGCCCGGTCTCACACCCTGCCTCAATAAAGGCGCCAACTTCTCTTATTATTCATTTCAATAATAAAAAAAGGATATACTACCCCGCAATTGGCCTGCTACAAGAAGCAGTCCTTCTAACTCGCAAGAGTGGCGGTATACTAATAACGCCGAAACAGCAACTGCCCCGGTCTTCTACATGGTGTACTTATCGGCCCCTCCTATACAGCCTGAATCGAGTGCAAGATGGCGCAGACGCAGTGAGCACCCACCTATTCATTGCGCTGTATTCCGCATGACTTTGCTAGGCTATACCGAAAGACCGCACATTGTCCTTGCCTTTCTTTCCTCTCGCGCTGTTGTAGCTACCATGGCAAGCAGTGCGCTCAAGTGTGCAACGGAAATCGAAATTACCCGCGCGCCCAAATCCGATTTCTCGATAAAGACAGGGCGTGGCGAGGGTGAATGCAGCGTATACCGTAGGTGCGTCAGGCCTTTCTTCGAAAATCGAACATCGACTGAGCAGCAGAGATTGCCGAGGGGAAGAAAGTGTCCTGCTCCTACTTCGCAGGCTTCTCCGGAAGCGAGGCACGGGGGCGACCAGTCGAAGCTGTCCGTCCGAAAGACGGATGGGGTCGCGCGAGCGGGGGATTGCAGGCCGTATATACACTCTCCGAAATATCACAGTCGTCCTCTTTGGAACCGGCGTCTCATGGTCGTTAAGCCCGTCGCTCTCTCCGCAATAGATCGTTTGAGCACGACGCCTGCGCAAATCTGCCCTCCTCAAATCCGTTAGGCCATGTTGGATCGCGTGATTTCTCCTTCGCTTCTCTAAACTCCATCCTGCACGCACGGGCCACGCGTGCTTCTTCCGCTCCTTGCGCGCTCTCCGTAAGCACGCTTTCCGACTCGAAGGCAAGTCGCCGAGGCGCGATGAGCCCCTTCCATTGAGGAAAAAAAAGACAGAGCGAGAAAGAAGTCGATCGATGTTTCAACACACCCCCGGCGTTTGGCAGCGGCTTTTAGATGCAGTCCGTCCAGCTGACAATGCACGACAGTCTCTTCCTTCTCTTCTTGTCGTGTTTACTACACTCGGTCTATGTATAGACGCGCGTATATATGTGCACACGGAATATAAAATAAGAACAGTGCACTTTAAGTCGTATTGCTTGAGCTAATAAAGTGGAGCTCCCGTTCCTTTTTTGTTTGTTATTTTTTAGTCGGCTCAACAAGAATGGAAACATCGTACTATGGTCAGCAAATTCTGTGCAAGGAAAGCAATCCTTTTGCGACATAAGGAAATGTGCTGTGCACGCCCAGACAATGCATTTACTGTTTAGCCGCTAAATTGAAAGCGCGCCATTGTAACGTCTACCCGGTTTGCGGTGAGACACCATGCGCAAGAAAACAATTTGCAGTCTTTAAAAAGCCGCGCTCAGTGTGCTTATTGTATATTTCCCTTCACTCACTTAACTTCACTAATTTTACTGTGTTTAGAAATTCGTCATTCCCTATGATGGGCGTTTGTTCAGTTCCGTTCCCTTTAGCGTTTTTCCTAACACAAGAATAATAAGAAAATCTGCACCTTGAATCAGCGAAAACAATCGACCGGAAATAGTCGAGCAGTTGCCAGAGAAGTGTTAAGCAAGCTTTATCTATAGCATTGCAAAACTAAGAATACCGCGCGTCATATAGCTCTCATTAAGACGCAACCTACTTGTGAATCTTCAGTGCAACTTGAATCTACTCATGGTATAGCTAACAAACTCATTAAATCACATTTAGAAAATGTCTGACCACCGCTTTATGCATTGCGACTATTTACACCTGTAAGGGGTAGATCGACGTCTAGAGCAACAGCAGCCTTCACGCACACTTCTTGGTGGCAATTTTATGTTCGTTCTTTTTCTTTGCCACAGAGTGCACCATTGAGAAAAAACGTCCGCTGTGTGTCCTCTAGTTATGCATTACTTTATAAAGAGCATATGTGCTTCTTTTATTTTTTTATTTAGATGTAGAAGCGCATCGTAAGGTGTATCGGTGTTTTACTTTACGCAGCCTTGGTGACTGGCCTTTTACTAAGGCTAAGCTGCTGCGAACGCGGCCTCACTCTATGTCAGGCATGAAAGCCACACGAGCGCTTCTACAGGGCCCCAAGGCGGCAGACGTAAGTGCCCAACTGTGAAAGAGCTGCGCCTTGTCTAGTGCACATGATTGATTCGTACTCTTGTCTTCTCTCCCCCATTTCCATCCCCCATACCCATCCCCACGTGTAGAGTAGCCACCTGTTCAAAGACAAGTCACCTCGCTGCATTTCTTTCTTCTCTCTCTCTCTCTCTCATTGACAAAGAGGTGAGACTCATGACAGCCTTTCCTGCGTTTCTTCTATACGAGCTTGTGCCTTTCATTGATGTTAAATATGCTTAATTACCAGGACGAATAAAAGTATAAAGTGGATTTGACAAATTTGCTTTGATGGCCGACTATTTATGTAAAAGCACTCACGTGCTCATTCTTCTATACAGGCGCCTCAAGCATATATTGTCTCTCGAGGAGTCCACGTAGGGGGCGTTTCCCCGTCTGTCCCCTCATTCCTCTTCGTTATTATCTTGGCGTGTATCGCAATCAATTGCGTCACATTACCCATTATTCTGCTATAAAGATGACCGATGCGCCATATCGACTGAATAACGCACCAATGACACCACATTCGTCTAAGTTCGCTTGACGCACATAAAGATGGAGAATACTTGTTCTAGTTACTATGATTATAATTTTTGCTCCGCATTTCGTCTTACCTCGCATGACTAACTTGCCTTGCGCACCTTATTAGTAGCCCGTCCGTGTAGCCGCAGCTATCTGTATACGTCAGCAATGCATACAGAGAAGTCCCGGGTGCGAACCCGGCTAGCTATTTCTGGCCTCACCTGCGCCGGTATTCCGCCTCTTGCTTGTGTTGTCGCCGCCGCTCTCCTAGAAGGGATCACTCGCGGCTGGATAGTTCCCACACTTCCCCGCCCTCTTCAATGAGGTCGCTGAGCCGTGCTCTCTCAAGGGATGCAGAAGAAAGCGCCAACCTTTCCTTTCACACGAACCCCTTCTCTCTCTCCCACGGTGTACACCGCCACGACATCAGAAAAAAGAATGGAACGGGTCAGTCGCAGTCTCAAACCAGTTTTATTGGCACACACAAAGAGACACAGAGACTGGGATAGGACAAGCTGCCCGAGATGGCATTTGCCGCGAGAACGGCCGTTAATCGCTCCACTGGCTTCACTGCGGCAATGCTTAATTCTGGACTTAGCTGCTTTTTCCCGCCCATAATACACTTCTTCCCTCACTTGGTTCTTCTAGTAGCAGATCGAGCTTCGCAGATGGCCTTCGCTTTCGTTTCCACGATGCTTTAGGTGCTGCGCGAAAACAGTTAGATTTCGAACTTATGGCGCAAGCTGAGCAGCATAATCGATCTCGCCGAGTCCAGGAACATCAGGTCTGCGATGTTGCTCTGCGCCACACGCACCTCATCAGCGATACTTCCACGAAGTGGCAGGGACCGTACACTATAACCGAGAAAATGTCTCCGATATCTTACAGGCTGCGCGATTGCGAGAGGGGCGAATAGGCGAGTCCAGTGTATATCGCGGACCAAGAAGCGTAAAATCTGCCTGACAATTGTATGCCCCACACTCTGCACGGAAACTGACTCCGTACTTATTCGAAGTTTCCAGATTGATATTCAAGCCTGGATTTCGCTGCTCATGGCTTCTCCTGCGAAGATCTACCCACCTGGGCCTTGTATTGTCGTGTCGCCGCGAAGGGGGAGAAGTGTGGGGCGCCACTCGCCGGCTGCTGGGAGAACGACTGGCCGTGTGGCGCGCGGCATGGTCGTGTCTCTCGTGCACGCGCTCGAAACGCCAAGCTCTCAGAGGTGGCCTACATTCACGGGAAGAAAATTAAATCTTGGTTGTTGTGGTCTCGATGTCTTTCTTGAGGGCCACGGCCGAGTCCTAGAGGCACATGTTCCCGCAGTACGCACAGTTACCACGCCCTTAGTAAATTTTGTGAAAATTCTAGTCCGTACTAAGTGTTCTTGTAATCCGCTCTCACGCCTATTTAGCAATGCGCTTTCGCTGTTGTAATATGGGCTCGCACTCGTAATGTATTGGGCACTGTGTAATGCGAAAGGTGTTCGTTCGGCTCTCACAGGCGGCAAGTTGCCTATTGTCTTATCGCGCACTTTGGACGGCGTCATTTCCTTTTTCCTATTATCGCTTCATTTTAATTTACACTACAGTTAATTTGAACAATGTTTTCATTGACTTCATTGCCTGTTGGCGACATATGGTTGTAACTAAAAAAAAGATATCAAGCCCCTCGATTCACCTTTTTCCTTCATCGTAAGAAGGGTGTAATTGGGGCATGTAACACTTATGAAGTTTAAATTCCCAGAGCTGTAACCTTGTGAATGACGTCCTTCATAAGGGGTGCCACACCGTAAACTAGAAACTTTATTGTACCAAGGCGCTAACACTCACACAATACCGCCGTTAAACCTTTGTAACTTTAGATATTGGATATACATCGAAGTTAAGTGTACATCGTAAATTTGCTCCCCGTAAACTCCTATGCGCGTTTCAATGAAATTAATCTTATTTTGTACAGCACGCATTAGAAATATCTTACAACACTCTAAAATTTATACAGGTGCCAGGATTGCGCACACGTTTTCATAGCCTTCTCGCACAGCATCTGCATATTTGCCTCGTAATAACGGCGGAACTTTCGTCCAGGACGTCTAGGATTCGTGCCTCGACGTGTTTCAAGGGTGCCGAGCTTGACATGACATAGCTTTTCTTTGGTTGCCATCTCCACAAGAAACACATGGTGTGGCCTCATTTGAGGGCTCTGCGCCGGCCAATGATATGAACCACAGCTGCCAAGCCGACATTCGATACAGTCGTGGAACCTCAACGGACATAACGCACAAGATGGGGAAGTGCGCTATCGCCCATCAAATATGTTAACAGCAACGGTGACATTGTCACCCACCTTTCGATCCTGTTAGCGTGTCAGACTTTTAGTACAGCTAAATTCGACTTATAGCGCAAGTGTAATCTACATACTGGATTTCTTCACTTTTCCTTGATTATTTATTTATTTACTTACTTATAATGCCATCAACGCCTTACAGTATTGAATAGCGTAGGGGTTAAAAAACAAAAGAATAAATTACAAGTACAGCGAGTTGTAAAAGCATAAATATCCTCCTCTTTATGCGATGTTAGCTTACGTTTCACGATAAACGCTTGTTATTGGTGGTGACTACGATACCTGGGAGAAGGTGGTTTCATTCCTGGGAAGTACGGGGAACGAAGGACTGATCGCAAGATTTTGTATACCATGAATGAATTCTGCGACCGAAAACTGAGGTCCTCTTGAAGTTTGGTAATATGAAAATTTTTACGAAACAGCGAAAGATGGGCGGTTTTGCGACAGTTAGCTATAGAGGGACAAGTGCTTGGTTAGCTTTCATTGGGGTTATACTGGCGCTTATAGTTAGAAAAGATGAAACATATTTTGTACCAATTTAAATTGCGTAATTAGCTTAACGTTACTATAGGATCCCATATTGCAGATGTATACTCAAAGTTGATGCGTATTAGTGACTCGTAGAGCAGCCGCTTCAAAGTAGATGGTGCTTTGGATTCTGTCAACGCCGAACGTCGACCGCGCAGCAACAAAAAGCTCAAGAATCTCTCTTGGTGAGCGCTAGCAGAAATGATTAAATGTTTTCAGCAATGTGTACCCCCTCTCATATTTAACAAAAATAAAAAGCAAGGCTGACACGGATCACTGGTTGATGCATGACAAAGCATGTCACTGCACTGTCATAAAGGGTCTCGGTAATAACAATACTAATAAAAGAGAACGACGCCAACAAAAAGCGCGTCACTGCACAACCATCAAGGATCTCGGTAAGAACGATACTAATAAAAGGAAACTATCCCAGACAAAGGAGCAGATTTAACGTGGCGCCATTCTCCAAGAAGGAACAATAGCCCGCCAGTGCACACGAAGTTCGAAGAAAGCGCATTGCGCCGCACGGGCCTAATGTCTCGAATACGTTGACGGACACGGGACGGAGCTTAATGCCTTTTCTGCAATGGCTTCGCGCACGACTCCCTTTTATCTACAGCATAAAGAGCGCCGATAAAACAAAACAAAAGCGGAGAAGGATAAAGAGGGAGAGCGACGGGACCAAAGGCACTACAATAGTTTCCATACCGGTAACGTCTATAGTGTTAGCCTATATAGCGATGTCGAAAAACAAGCTTGCTTTCTCCTACGAAAAACGACCGAACCAACAATGTCAGGGTGCACGTCAGGGAAGGTTTGTGAGAAGCATTAGAGAATTACGAAATTTTTCCAGCGTTGCAATCGGTTTTTTGCCCGGCCTTTGAAGGTCGACGCTGAGAGCAGGCGCTCGCGCGTGCCACGCTCCGCTTATTCCTGCAACGTGCGCCGGCCTACAGACGTCTGTAGGACATTAGAAGCGCCGTGCGTGGTTTGGCACGAGCCTTTGCCGAAGGTCTTCTCGCCGAGTGCCAGGCCGGCTGGTGGAGCGGGGCGTCGCTCGCCTGCAGCGAGAGAGCACCCAGCGCGAGTCATCCTGCCGCCCAGCGAGCGCCGCGCGACTAATGGCGGCTCTTGGCGTGGATGGCGCCTCGTTAACCGGTGGCGCAAATGAGGGCGCCACAAACTGGTGCACGTGCGAAAGCTTACGAGCGAACATGATTAAGTGCGCGTGCTGAACATAACGGTGCCAGCGTACGTGCGTCGAAGCCCCACCATGGATGCTGCGGTAAACGCGCATATTACTCGCTACTGTGAGCAAGAAATGAAACCGCCTTGATCGAAAGAAAACAAAAAAAAAAAACATCTGCGAGCTTCTGGGTTGCGCTACAGCAGAAGTACGAGGCAGTAAGTGTGATACGTAGCAGCAGTCATTGGCTGCCGCTTAATCACTCCTTAAGGCGCTGGCGGAAAGCAGCCCGCAACGTTTCTAGCGATGAGCAGGATATTAAACTTGACTATGCTACGTTCGCTCATAATCGACAGTTCCGATTATTATTATTATTATTATTATTATTATTATTATTATTATTATTATTATTATTATTATTATTATTATTATTATTATTATTATTATTTCGGCGGTGATTGAGCGGCCAGACACAGGAAGTGCATATTTTGCAGGCTCGCACTTGCTATCGTCTGGGCACTTTTCTGCCTTTGGTTCACGCCTTCATCCTGATTTTGAGCCATCACCACTTGGGACACGTCATCGCAGAGGCCTTTTTGGAAAAGCCAGCTATCATCTGGAAACCCTGGGAGAAGAAACGTCTACTTAACCAGCATGCAGTGCACGACGCTCTGCAGTCAGCGGCAATTCAACGGCCAGACACTGACAGCGAATATTTTACAAATACTGTGCTAACCTTATAAGTCTAACTAAGGTTTTTGCCCGCCGACTGCAGAGTACATCCTGTTGACTGGTATTATGGTCAAATGTATTACTTGTAACAAACTGTTGCCCGATGATGGTCATTTTCTTAAATGTGCAGAGTGTGGGAACCCCCATAATTTGGGGCAGTAATGCTCAGGCCTAGTTCAAAAACACTTTCGCAGCGAAGAACCAAAGTAAACGTGATTCTTGGGTGTGCAAGACGTGCTGCGCGGCAAAGAGGAATGATTCGCTCATTCATTCGCTCGCTCGACGCGCAATGCCATAACTAAAGGTACACCAACAACAGAACATTTATGTGGCCCTGTGGTGTGTTTCTTAGTAAACTCTGGTCAAAGGTGGCGCTCAGGTAGACAAATTTATGTATCATGCGCCTACATCAAGAAGGACTGGAAGCTGGGCGAGATGGTACAATCGTTCGTTGGGATGCGGTTATCCCTGTAGTGGTCAGGTCGGACGCTGTGCTAATGTGAGATTCAATGAGCATGAGTTCACCATGCGCAACATCCCCGAGTCACACTTGGCATCACCTTCAAAAAATGAGGCTGCACATCCACGTTTCACCCCGCTCACGTTCTAGCCAGACAGCATCATAAGATAACATGGGAAGCGAACCCGGCTTGTCAAATACGCAAATATAAAAGCAAATGTGTCAGTATCCATCAGCTTCACACGAAAAAGAGTTTTCGTTTCTTTAACTGATAATTTCCCCAATTTTTTTTTTTTTATTCGACCACATATTGATCAACTATGGGCCGTCCAGCGGGCCGAGGATGCCGCCAGGACCCAAGAACTCCTGGCCGTCACCTAGGTGGGGCCTTTGGCCCTCCCCACCAACTCGCAGGGCACACAATAAAGTTCTTTCCTCCTCCTCCTCGACCACATGTTGCTGTACATTCTACCGGGTTATGGTTAAGGCTTCAGCTGAGAGGGGGTCCTTCTGCTCCTCGTGTTTTGTTCTCTTTCTCGCTCTTCTTTTTTCCTATGGCGCTGATTCCCAGGAAATCAAGGCTACAATCACCTATATACAGCCAAGAACCACAACAAAACACCACAGTAACTGGGCCGCCACGGAGAGTGTCGACAGTGCCTGCGCAGTGGTTTCTTGGTGTGAGTAGACAGGAACTACGCCAGGTATTGGTGATAACGCTGTTTTTCATGGCGAGAGCCACTTACAAATGGTTTCAGGGGTAATTGCGTAACGCGCCTGCGGACACATATATAGTAAAGCGAAGCTGATGAAGTGGTTATTAGAAACAGGATACACAAGAGTGCTGTCAGAGCATGGCTCCTAAGAAACGCATTACCACTTCAGAAAGCAACAAACAACGGAAGTGCAAGAGGATGAAATACGAGTGTCAGCATCACGTCGGTCAGACGGAAGGGCAAGGCGCAACAGTAAGAACTCGAGATGCAGCCGCACAGCGAAAAATTGTCACGAATAAACAATGGCTGGATAATTATGAAATGTTTAGTCACCCAGCGAGAGGAAAATGCATTACGAAATAGTGGCTGTCTGGGTTGGTTGGTTAAACATTATTTTACACAAGGCAAAAGCCTTTTTAGCGCACAAAACGTGGAACGAATGAAGGCGACAGGACAGAGTGCACTGTCCTGTCACCTTTTTCATTGCTTCCACATTTTGCGCACTAAAAAGCATTTTTCCTTGTATAAAATAGTATTATGAGAGTGTCTGGGGATGGCGGGGGGGGGGGGGGAGAGGGGGCGGCGAGGGTCAACGAAAGGTAATTGCTATATTTCAAGCAGGCACAAAAGAGCTCAAGTGGAGCTAGCTGGGAAACTACATTGGTCACTCTTGTGTATACGCACCGGATTATTGTTAGTCAAGGACGTCACCAAGGGCTCTGCGCAAATGGTCTCTGTCCTAGCCGCTGTGTTTGTAGATGTAACTGTGGAGCCCCTTTTAGTGTGTACCCACATGTCGTGGCTCTTTGTTTCAGGCCTGTATCAACATGTGTACTTTTTCTGCTTCCTCTTGCCCGAAGTGACAGCGATCAGCTGGCGATCGGTGTTACCCTGGATCTCCGGATTTTCTTCGTACAGATGACGATATGGCTCACATGCGGTGGGAATCGGCACGAAATTGTGTGGTCTGTGACGGCCGTTCTCTATGAACTGGACACATGGAAAGGCAGAGAAAGCACAAGTGATGCAGAGTGAAACAATATAGGCCCATAATAGTTCACACGCAAAATGCGGGCAGAATGTTTCCTAAAGTATGCACGTGTAGCAATTTTATGTCAAAAATATTCGCTACTTATCTATCGCTAAATATTGTCTCGCCCGTTTCATTACCCGAACCCACCGCGGTAGCCTGGTGGTTATGGCGTTGAACTGCTGAGCTCGAAGTCGCGGGTTCAGTGCCGGCCGCGGGCCGCCCTTATTTCGATGGGGGCGAAATGCAAAAGCGCCCTTGTACTTAGCCCACCGCATTGTCCTCGCGCCTCGGTGCGCAACCATGTACGACGATGCACTTCATCCTCATATACTGCGCCAGTTTCTCCCTGTGTTTAGGATTCTTTCGTCATGCGTATTAAAGTATGTGTTTACTGCGCGGCGATGCTTTACACCTTCACCGCTTCTGAGACAGCTGTGGGCAGCGTGAAATGTTATCAGTGCTCGCGATGCTCAGTGAGCCCGCCTGTATAAACGGTAAACATGCACGAAGCACGCACGTGTGCGCGCACAGGCGGCAAAGTATCCACGTGCTAATTAACACGTGGACCCTTACCCATACGCACGCTTGAAAGTTCTCGCACATACAGCAAGCTCAACAACCGATAGGGACTCTCTCTCTCTCTCTCTCTCTCTCTCGGCGCACATCGCCAGTGGCTCGCGTGAGCGTCGCTGATCCTGATCGAGCAGCGCCTGTTCACCATCCATGCATGCTTCGACGGGCTCAGCCGAAAGCTGCGCAAAGGATTATTGGGACGATACACACTTTGGCGGCGAAGCTTTTGTGGCAATGACGGAAGCCCTCGCGCTCGTGGTTGGCCGGTGTTGTTTGCGTTGCTTGCTGTGACGAGGAAAAGCGCACCCTGCTGTCCTCATTTCACTACGGCTCACGGAAGCGCTCGTTCAGGGGGTGTCGAAGATTCAACAACCAATGTATCTGGCAAGTCATACGCTGCACAAAATTATGGCAAAAGGGAAAACGTCATGCAGTGGATGAGCACAGGACCAGCTCCATACTCCGGTCAAACATTTCCTGCAGCCTAAGCGGCGGGCTAAGAATGCGCTACGTTTTCTTGCTAGCTTCTGCTTATTACATACTATAGTGCATCAGGACGCACGTAATGCCTTTCTTATAAAAAGTTAAATTATGGGGTTTTACGTGCCAAAATCACTTTCTGATTATGAGGCACGCCGTAGTGGAGGACTCCGGAAATTTCGACCACCTGGGGTTCTTTAACGTGCACCTAAATCTAAGTACCACGGGTGTTTTCGCATTTCGCCCCATCGAAATGCGGCCGCCGTGGCCGGCCTTTCTTATAAGTAAAGCGTCTCCCGCTGAGTCGGCGTGGGATTTACAATGTATGCATTCGTCGATACCAACGACGCCCCAACAGTCGCGCTGATATGCGCCTATATTTATTTACATACTCTCAAGGCCCGAGGGCATTACACAGAGGAGTATTGAGGAAACTCGAGAATAGGACTATGCGAAAGAGATCGACGGCTATACATGGAGCAGACAGAGACGCTCGGAAGGTTTACTCGAGCCCTCATTTCTTTCATTGCTGGAAACGAGCGCCTTTCATTCCGTTTTTTATTTTTCCTCTTCTGATTTCATGTCTTTTTCTTTCTATTGCCAGTTGTATGCCTTCGCGTTACTCACGGTTAGAGTCGACTTTACCAAGTTGACTTGAAGCTTATTTACCAATATTTTCCGTGTCGTAATACACAACAACTTCTGTCTTTGCAATATTAACACTTCTTTTCAAATAAAGTTATTTGTTAACGGATTCAAAGATTAAAAGAAACATGATAAACGCGTCGGCGAAACACAAAACCTCGAACTACTTCTAGCAAAACGTGTCCCTCCGATCTCGTGCATGAAATCTGAATGATCACTCGCTTTTTTTTCTGCTTTTTTGTTTCAACATAATAGATGTACTATGTGCTTTTCATTGTGCTAAAGTAGTTATTATATACATATATATATATATATCACGACGGAATTTTTCAATGAGCCCAATGTAATTACAAGGACTTCGCGGTTATCTTCTTTTTATTCACCTCAGTTTTATAGATAATACATACATACATACATACATACATACATACATACATACATACATACATACATACATACATACATACATACATACATACATACATACATACATACATACATACATACATACATGAAAAGTCAATATCTTGCGGCGCCAAAAACTGGCTACCTTCTGAATCTATCCCAATATTAAGAACTTCAGGCTTATCCGCTATGTCGAACAGCTTTCTGAATAACTGGCGAATATATTTCCGGACAGCTGGAAAATCTAATGTTCAACAACTGGGTCGCTGAACCTCCGGCTCACAGTGCATGACTGCGTTGGCAGCATCAACGATCTTTCTTAGTGTGAGAGCCTCAACAAGAAAAACGAACGGCAGCGATGGCCGACACGGTGGCCCTGTTTTATCTTTTTTTCTTCCTTTTTCCCCGTCAGATTATCATTTCCTTCGCACCCCTTGCAGTACGTGCTATAATGCCTCGGTAGTATTTTTTCAGGGGCACGAGCATCCAGTGACACTATTATTTCTTGCGAAGCACTTACGGTTCACCTCCTGAGACGACCGGGAACGAAATTCAAAATAAATGAGAAAAAAACATAGAAAAACAATAGTACAGTAGAAAATTCATGGGTATGATTATAAATATGACATCAGAGCATTCCGCCTAATTTGATAATCAGACTTAACTAATTCATCAGCTTCTCGATTATCATAATTACATTAAAAGTGTTGATGAGAAAATTGTAGAGCAACATGAGAAACTCTCGATACAGCTTTCTGTTGCTCGATACGTGCTACATAAAAGTGATTTTTCCGAGCGTGAAGGAAGCCCGCGAAAACACGCAAAATTGCCGTGTGAATGGCCGCGCGAGGCACTTTGCGTGTATTCGCGGGCTTCTTTCACGCCCGGGAAAGCCCTCTTATGTAGCACGTATCGACCAATAGAAAGCTGTATCGAGAGTTTATCATGTTGCTCTACAATTTTATCGTTGAGACTTTTAATCTAATTATGATAATCCAGAAGTTGATGAATTAATTAAGACTGATTATCCAATTAGGCGGAATCCAAAACATAATCTGAGTATCTCGAAGCGACGGCCAACAACATTACCTTGGTCCTGTCCAGCTACGTAGCATTTGTGTATATTCAGAGTTTGTCTCAAGTTAAGGGAAACAACCTGTTAGCACGCATGTGAGATCCCGACGATAGCGGAGACGCGGCTTCGCGAGAGCCGCTGATACAGGGCAAAAATACTGGAAAATGAAAGCGATCACTGAAAGGGGGTGGGGGGGCGAATGAATTCAGGAGTTCACGAGTACGCTGGTCCCTTCCATTGCAAGCTTCTAGTAAAGAAACAGAATAGGTGAAGAAGAGTAGAAGTCGGTGGCAACTCCGTTAGACAGGATACCAGTAAGCTATCGCAGGAGACGAAAGCTCTGATCAAGAAACGCCAATGTATGAAAGCCTCTAACCCAGAGCTAGAATATAACTGGCACAATTTTCCAAGTTAATCAACAAGCGTAAGACAGCTGACATAGGGAAGTATAATATGACTAGAATCGAACATGCTCTCAGGAACGGAGGAAGCCTAAAAGCAGCGAAGAAGAAACTAGGAATAGGCAAGGATCAGATCTATGCGTTAAGAGACAAAGCCGGCAATATCATTACTAATATGGATGAGATCGTCCAAGTGGCTGAGGAGTTCTATAGAGATTTATACAGTACCAGTGGCACCCACGACGATAATGGAAGAGAGAATATTCTAGAGGAATTCGAAATCCCACAGGTAACGCCGGAAGAAGTAAAGAAAGCCTTGGGAGCTATGCAAAGGGCGAAGGCAGCTGGGGAGGATCAGGTAACAGCAGATTTGTTGGAGGATGGTGGGCAGATTGTTCTAGAAAAACTGGCCACCCTGTATACGCAATGCCTCATGACTTCGAGCGTACCGGAATCTTGGAAAAACGCTAACATAATCCTAATCCATAAGAAAGGGGACGCCAAAGACTTGAAAAATTATAGACCGATCAGCTTACTGTCCGTTGCCTACAAAGTATTTACTAAGGTAATTGCAAATAGAATCAGGAACACCTTAGACTTCAGTCAACCAAAGGACCAGGCAGGATTCCGTAAAGGCTACTCAACAATAGACCATATTCACACTATCAATCAGGTGATAGAGAAATGTGCGGAATTTAACCAACCCTTATATATAGCTTTCATTGATTACGAGAAAGCATTTCATTCAGTCGAAACCTCAGCAGTCATGAAGGCACTACGGAATCAGGGTGTAGATGAGCCATATGTAAAGATACTGGAAGATATCTATAGCGGTTCCACAGCCACCGTAATCCTCCACAAAGAAAGCAACAAAATCCCAATAAAGAAAGGCGTCAGACAGGGAGATACGATATCTCCAATGCTATTCACAGCGTGCTTACAGGAGGTATTCAGAGACATGGACTGGGAAGAATTGGGGATAAGAGTTAATGGAGAATACCTCAGTAACTTGCGATTCGCTGATGATATTGCCTTGCTTAGTAACTCACGGGACCAACTGCAATGCATGCTCACTGACCTGGAGAGGCAAAGCCGAAGGGTGTGTCTAAAAATTAATCTGCAGAAAACTAAAGTAATGTTTAACAGTCTCGGAAGAGAACAGCAGTTTACGATAGGTAGTGAGGCACTGGAAGTGGTAAGGGAACACATCTACTTAGGTCAGGTAGTGACTGCGGATCCGGATCATGAGATTGAAATAATCAGAAGAATAAGAATGGGCTGGGGTGCGTTTGGCAGGCATTCTCAGATCATGAACAGCAGGTTGCCATTATCCCTCAAGAGAAAAGTATATAACAGCTGTGTGTTACCAGTACTCACGTACGGGGCAGACACCTGGAGGCTTACGAATAGGGTTCTACTTAAATTGAGGACGACGCAACGAGCTATGGAAAGAAGAATGATAGGTGTAACGTTAAGGGATAAGAAAAGAGCAGATTGGGTTAGGGAACAAACGCGAGTTAATGATATCTTAGTTGAAATCAAGAAAAAGAAATGGGCATGGGCAGGACATGTAATGAGGAGGGAAGATAACCGATGGTCATTAAGGGTTACGGACTGGATTCCATGGGAAGGGAAGCGTAGCAGAGGGCGGCAGAAAGTTAGGTGGGCGGATGAGATTAAGAAGTTTGCAGGGACAACATGGCCACAATTAGTACATGACCGGGGTAGTTGGAGAAGTATGGGAGAGGCCTTTGCCCTGCAGTGGGCGTAACCAGGCTGATGATGATGAAGAAGAAGAATAACAACCTTCAGATTCGTCATCATATTGAAAGCTGGAATGCAACTCCACGGCATCAGGCGAGGAGGTGCATTCTATAGCACTCCGCTATATCTTCTCCACATCACGGAGTGCTTGCAATCTTGGATCGGCCGCGACTGGCCATGCATTCCACTGAGAAGCGTAGATAAGGATAGAAGGTTATGTTATTAAAGTTGACTGACTATCCTTATATAGTAACACAGTCAGCGTCAAACGCTAACAAATTGACATCATCAAGCACGAAATTGTTAGTCAGGACATCGCTTCTTGCAAAACTCTGACATGGCATTACACTTCACACAGTAATTCCCAGCGCAGGCTTGGAAAACCAACGAAACGTTGTGCAAAGGGTAGGCGAGTTCATACGCGACAGAAACGAGCTGGTCGGCGCGACGCTGGTAGATCCGGCGATATGCCGACCAGGCATGTGCTGACACAAATATATTTCAACGCTCGGATATTATTATATTGTTTGTGTTGGTTCAAACAGTAGTAATTTTAATGAAAATTATGGATCACTATGAATCAGAGCGTAAACTCATGAAAGGACTTGAGTTTATACGAGAGGACTTAAGGTCTTCCGAATCCAGGCGCCCAAGGTGAAGACACAAGCTGGACAGCGCGTTTGGTGTTGATTACGCAGCCTAAAGAAACAGAAACAACACCGTCTTCACTTACCACTGCTCTCCATATCCCACTGTTCTCATTCAAGTCTGCAATGCATGCCTAACTTATGACGTCCCACCGCTTTCGAATGCACTTTTCCGCAGTATGTGAAGGAAAAAAAAGCATTGCTAACTTTTTTAAAATTTTATGTCCGATACGAGTTGACGGACTTTGAGTCAAGCATCGTACGGAATAATTACACTAGAGATGTGTTAGTTAAGCGTAAAATGAAACAAAATCAATATTCTGATGTCCGCGTGCGGCATGCATAAGGTACCGACCATGCAAACAAGTCCAGTGCGCAAAAATTATAGCTGGCGCTCCTTATGGCCCACCGCGCAAAGGCCATGTTCAATTGCGCTAAGGATACTTCGATCGCCAAGATTACCTGCCCTAGGCTTGTCTATACTCGCTCCGGAGTATATATCGGCTTTGCGTTGTTGCATTGGGCATGAGGAAGGTACGAACACGTCAGACAGGCGTGGCTTTCGGAGCGCCAGAGCACAGAACAGCAAAGAATGAAAGAAAAATTAACAAAAAGAGACAAAGGAAAGGGAAAAAGATCTCAGCATGTTAGCTTGGCCACAGTCCTAAGACGCTACTGCATACGAACGGCGAAAAGATGAGACGACACGCACTCTCCGAACACCTACACGTGGAAGCGACACAACAGGGGGTAGAGTATGTATGTGTGGAAAAAATGGAAAATTGTATGTCTTCCGCAGCACCACTGGGCCTCTACGCAAAGGGAGAAGAGTAAGTAAACAAGAAGGAAGAAACAGCCGACGCTCAGGGTGCCGGAAGGAGCCGCTCAGCAAACAGGCAGCATGCATGCCTCACGAACGGATTGTTTGTCGTGGGAAAGACGTAGAGCGGGGTAAGAGAAGCGGAGCCAAGGACCGCATGGCGTGCAGCAACGCCATACATATCTTAATTTTTACTTCAAGTAATGACACCGGGAACATACGGCCGCTGCCGTTGGGAACCGTGGACCGCGAGGCGCGAAGAAGCCTACACCGCATGCACGCATACGCATAAGCACACGGCAGGTATAGCTGCCACCACGGACACGCACTCTCGCTCAAAAACAAAGAAAAAAAGAAAAGAAAAAAGGAAAAAGAAAGAAGAATAAAGAGAACCCCGAAACCGGATAGCATGCCGGGCCAAAAAAGCGTCTTTCGGCAAAACTGGTTTCGTCGTGACCCCCATACGCTACTCGTGTTCGGTATAACGTATTTATGACGGCTGACTGGACGCGCGCGCGCGCGCGCGTGCATACCTGAATTCGCTATCCAGATCGAATTCGGCGATAGCCCCGGCTGAAACCAGTGCTGGGCGAATGTCGTGGTTGTACAGAAAGTGAAAGTCAAACTGACCACCGCTGCCGAGGCTATATTGGTCCTGCACCACGGGCGCGCGCGTGCGAAGACGCGTTGGGCGAGCGCACTTTGCCGCATTTAGAAATTGAATACACGAACTTCGAAGGGATGCCGATAAAGCGGCTTGGCGAGGAAGGCCGACTCGTGAGGGGAAGCGACGCCGCGTTAATGCATGCGAGCTACATCTGTCTAGTGGGAAAGCACACGTTGCTGACTAAGAAATGGGGAGGATAAACACGGCATCGAAGGCGAGCTGAGTCTTCTTTTTTACTGCAACAATTTCTACAACGGTAAAGTTAGAGATTAGCGAAAAGGGATAAATAACAGAGGAACAACGTCAGTGATATTTATCCTAAAGTGCTTTTCTGATTATGGAAAAAAATGCGTGCTTTAGAAAATGGTGTAGACCTTTTCTTGTCCCGCATGCTGCAGACACGCACAAATAAAGAGGATGCAGTGATTCCCCCACCTACACACACACACACACACACACCTTAACCGAACATACACATAAAACAACTAATATTTCATGAGTCTTAGTGCATTGCGCATACGTGCTAAAATTGCGTTAAAGAGCCGTGAACGGTAAAAATTAATTCGGAGCTGTCGACTACGGATCCCTTGAAAGCCTAGCTGATTCGAAGCCTAGGTAAGTTATTAATATTCTCAATGAATGGCCCGCTGGTAAGTCCGCACAAGCTGCTAAATGCTAAGTTATACAAAAACGAATATATATATATATATATATATATATATATATATATATATATATATATATATATATATATATATATGTATATATATATATATATATATATATATATATACACACACACACACACACACACACACACATATATATGTATATATATATGAAAATAAAGTTATTTACGTACTTGATGTGGCACTCATAAGCGCAAATGTCATTTACTGCTTCCTGGAGCTCCTTGCTACCAACGTCAGAGTAGGAAACACGTAGTGCAGGAAGCAGTTTACATGCGATGTCCAGAAAATTTGGCGCGCAAGATTCCTAGAGGACTAGAGGTAGCACTTTTCTATCATCTTTTATTCTCACGCTTATAGTGCCTTCTCACAGGAGAACAGGAGGCCGACTGCATCGCTTCGAGTGCGGAGAAGCACCAGTCGATACATCATGCATAAAAAAAAAAAACTTGACTTATGGTGTTTCACATGCCAAAACCATACATCATGTATACGGTTGTGTACATGAAATTGTCTGGCCGGGATTTGTCTGGTCGGGAGGAAGCACGCGCAATAAAATGGGACAAACACCCAGCTGAGGCTAAAAGCGCAAAAAAAAAAGAAACTTGAAGTTCCGGAAAAGTTAGTGATGAGCAATACGTGTGTGAGTATGTGACACAGGTTATGAAAGTAGATCAGATTATTATTTATATCCTTCCTTTTTAAAGTTTGGGCAGTTGGTTTGTCCAGTATAATCACTGTTGGGTGGAGTATACAGTCGGATGCTTCTACAAGGAACGGTACTACAACGAAATTAGACGTATAACAAGAAATTTCCTGTCTCGGCCGAATCCCCATATTTCATATTGTAACGGACAGTTAAGGGAGTCCAGATACAACTAATTATTGTGGGCGAACTTGTGCCCTGGGGGTAAATAAAAAGCACTGCCGCGTTCTAAACGCGAGATCAGGAAGGCCCTCTTCTTCTCTCTCGAGCGTCGCTTCACCTCGTCTTCTTGTAGACGCCGACAACGGCCACCTGCGATGCGGGTGCGTGCGGCGAAAACACGTGCCATTATTTCGTCGTCTTTTCCTCCAATACGCCGTTGTCGTCTAGAGGGGGCGCACGAACTTGCGCGCGTTGTTTAAATGTTTCTGCCTTGTATCATTATCACCCCTCCAAAACGCATCGTCCCGATGCGTAAAGCGACAAAACTGTTCACAAGCAGTTCATACTAAAGTGGTATATGGCACAGAAAAGATGTTTGGTCGAATAATCACTGCCTGTCATAATAAGGCTTCAGTCTGACCCCATGTACAATCTCTGTGCGACGCCGGCATCGTGATGAGCTCACTTGTCCTTCTGGCGTAACTTCGTAGTTAAGGGGACTGATGCGGCGAAGTACTCGGTAAGGGCCAAAATAACGGCGCAAAAGCTTTTCGGACAGGCCGCGCGTCCGCACGGGGGTTCACACCCATACTCTGTCGCCTGGTGCATACTCGACTTCCCTTCGCCGCAGGTTGTAACGGTCCGCGTCGATGCACTGCCTTTGTTAAATGCGATGTCGCGCCAGCTGACGTGCTTCTTCGGCCCTCTGTGTAAAGTCACTGATGTCAGGGTTCTGTTCTGTACTGTCGCTGACAGGCAGCATTGTATCCAAGGGTGTGATAACTGTTCGACCAAAAACAAGTTGGAATGGCGTCACTTGAGTGGTTTCTTGCAATGCGGTATTGTAGGCGAATGTCGCATAGGGTAGGATCTTGTCCCATGTACGGTGCTCTAAGTCTACGTAAATTGACAACATATCGGTCAGCGTCCTGTTCAATCGCTGGGTTAACCCATTTGTTTGAGGGTGATAGGCAGTTGTTTTCCTGTGGCTGGTATGAGTCAATTTCATGATGGATTGCGTCAAATCGGCTGTGAACGAAGTTCCTCGGTCCGTGATAATAATTGTAGGGGCACCGTGCCGTAATACTATCTTGGTGACAAAGAATTCAGCCACTTCAACGGCCGTTGCACTGATTAGAGAGGATGTCTCGGCATATCGGGTTAGGTAATCCGTCGCTACTACAATCCATCGTTTCCCTGATGACGGTGTCGGAAAGGGACCAAGCAAGTCCATTCCTACTTGTTCGAACGGGGCTCCTGGGGGTTCTATCGGTTGAAGGAGGCATGCGGGTTTCAATGGAGGCATTTTGCGTCTTTGGCAATCCCTACATGTTCGTACATAATGCTGTACTGAATTCAATAGCTTTGGCCAGTAGTACTTAGCATGAATTCGGGCGAACGTTCTGCTCACTCCGAGGTGTCCTGCCGATGGGTCATCATGACAGGCTTCTAAGATTTCCGATCGCAAAGCTGAAGGAACGACGAGTAGAAATTTCTCTGTGCTGTGCTCAAAATTTCTTTGGACAGGACCCCATTTCTCATCACATACGATGACAATCCCCGGCAGAAAACTCGCGGAACATGGACGGGGTGTCCCTCGAGGTGCCTGATGAGTAGAAGCAACTCGGCGTCAGACTACTAGTGTTTGGCCATCTCAGATGTGGTCACGGCTCCAAGAAACGGAAATTCGTGTCCATCTTTCGCAGGAGCAGATTCGACCGGAGCACGTGATAAACAATCAGCGTCACTGTGCTTGCGACCTGACTTGTACACGACCGTTATGTCGTATCCCTGCAGCCTGAGACTCCATCTAGCAAGTCGTCAAGAAGGATCTTTCAGGTTTGCAAGCCAGCACAATGAGTGATGGTCACTGATTGCTCGGAATGGTCTACCGTATAAGTATGGTCAGAATTTTCCTATGGCCCATATTACTGCGAGGCATTCTTTTTCGGTGGCTGAATAGCTGGTTTCAGCCCTCGAAAGAGTGCGGCTGGCGTATGCAATCACTCTTTCCTCTCCGTTTTGCCATTGAACGAGGACGGCACCGAGTCCTAAATTGCTGGCGTCTGTGTGGATGTCTGTTTCCGCTTCCTCATCAAAGTGCGCAAGGAGCGGGTGGTTTTGAAGTCGCCGTCGCAGCTCATTGAATGCATCTTCTTGTTCACTGTGCCATACGAAAGGCATATCTTCTTTCGTTAATCGCGTTAACGGCTCGGCAACCTTCGAAAAAATTTTGACGAAACATCTGTAATAGGCACAAAGTCCTAGGAATCGCCTAAAGGCCTTTTTGTCGGTTGGTCTAGGAAACTTTTCTACTGCTGCGGTCTTCTCAGGGTCAGGACGGATGCCTTCGGAGCTAACCACATGGCCGAGGAAAAGGAGCTCATGGAAGCCGAGGTGACATTTTTGTGGCTTTATCGTCAGCCCTGCTGAACTAATAGCTTTGAGCACAGTCCTTAGTCGTTCCACATGCTGAGCAAAGGTGGTAGAAAAAATCACGACATCTTCAAGATAAACCAGACAGGACTGCCACTTTAACCCAGAGAGCACAGTGTCCATCATCCGCTGAAAGGTGGCACGTGTGGAACAGAGGCCGAACGGAAGTACCTTGAATTCGTATAGTCCGTCTGGTGTCACGAATGCTGTCTTCTCACGATCCCGTTCGTCCACTTCTATTTGCCAGTATCCACTTTTGAGGTCGAGAGAGGAAAAGAATTTTGCACCCCGTAGTCTATCGAGGGTGTCATCGATCCTCGGAAGTGGATAGACATCCCGCTTTGTGACGACCTTTAGCTTCCGATAATCAACGCAGAAGCGCAAGGTCTGATCCTTTTTCTTTACCCAGCACCTCCACCAGAATTGTAACGGACAGTTAAGGGAGTCCAGATACAACTATTTATTGTGGGCGAACTTGTGCTCTGGGGGTAAATAAAAAGCACTGCCGCGTTCTAAACGGGAGATCAGGAAGGCCTTCTTCTTCTCTCTCGAGCGTCGCTTCACCTCGTCTTCTTCCTGTAGACGCCGACAACGGCCACCTGCGATGCGAGTGCGTGCGGCGAAAACACGTGCTATTATTTCGTCGTCTTTTTCTCCAATACGCCGTTGTCGTCTTGAGGGAGCGCACGAACTTGCGCGCGTTGCTTAAATGTTTCTGCCGTGTATCGATATGTATTCTGGACGCGTCTACAACGAATACAACTGTGATGAATTTGCCTGTACAACGAATAAATGAAGCTGACCCCGACTGCGGATTGCTTCCTTAGCAAAGGCCGCTAGTTGAAACTAGGTCCAACGTGACACTCCACGTTATCTATGGCAGCCCCCCATTCCTGAAGAAAAAAAGTCCAGCAGGTTCACCGGCCGAAAACTTTGCAATGGTGAGGGGTAACGGTGTGTATATAACGGTGTAATGATAACAATTTAATGATAATAGTATTGACCGGCAGAAAAAAGAACAAGTATATAGTCTCGAAGATCTTAGTGTTCCCACTCGGTGACTGTGCCAAGTATACCGAGCTGTAACAACTGCCCGTGGAAACCAACAGCGGCGAACTCTGTGAACAACAAGCGCAAGCCCTTCGACAAAGCTCCTGCAGAGAGACGTTGGGACCTATCCGAAGTGCCTGCCGTCACTTTCCTTCTCGGTCGGTTGCACTCGCACATAGTGTCCTCCGAAGTCTGCAATAGGTTATTGGCGACCGCTTTCACTAAGCATTCCTTGAATTTATGTTAAACAAGGATTTGCTTTTGTTGGACGTGCTTCGCCGGCGCTATTACGAGAGCCAATTTACAAGGGAATGATCTGTATGATGAAGAATTTTGGTGGTCCTGAGCACTTCGTTATAAAGGCGTTCGACTACATATAACCTGGAACTGGTAGCCTTTTTTTTATAAATTTCTGTGCACCAGACAACAATAACACTATTGATAATGAATGAATGAATGCCTTAGTTCCTTTTCTTGTACAGGGCATGTACGACAACTGCGGTTGATGGGAAGAAAGCAGTCTTCACGATCTCTTGAGAGGCCTCACCAACCTTGTAACTCGGCAGTGGTGACAATAATACTATGTAATCAGTAACTACAACAAAATCAGAAGCAAGTAGCATAATGTGAAGCTTTTTGACATAACAGACATCATACAATATGAAAACAGCAATAATAAAGCTATAAATGCAGGAAACGGGTTCTAATCCACATATAACTTTCGAATGGTGAGAAATGTTACACATTGTATGCGCTCATAGAACTTGGAAGGATGGGTCAAGTCAAGTCGCGGATGGGTCAAGACTACTGACGGTTGCGGTGTCGCGGATTCTGACGGTCCGGGTGCGCCGGGTGCTGACGCCGTGCTCAACCCAGCGGCCTAGTCGTCTGTCAGCATGGTAGGACGGCCGAGGACAAGCCCCTGCGGAGTTCCGTCTTGTGCAACAGCCCGCACCTCCACCGAGAATGAAATGGGCAGCGATATAGGATTAAACGGGATCGTGTTTACTATGCAGAAGATATGGCCGGTACAACCAGTATGGCCGGACGTTAGGTTAGCCCCACTACGTCGTCTCTTTCGTCTTGTTGGTGATCGTCGTCTTTGTCCCTCTTGTGGCACCTTGACAGTAGATACAGAGTGTCCCAACTATCATGCACCAAGATTTTAAATTATGCAAATGCCACGCAGCTGGACAGGACCAAGGTAAAGTTGTTTGCCGTCGCTTGGAGACACTAAGATTATTTTTGCATACCGCCTAATTACATAAGTAATCTATAACGAATCGACTTTTCAAATATTATAATTAGATGAAAAGTGTCAATGAGAAAATTGTAGAGCAACATGAAAAACTCTCAATGAATCTTTCTGTTGCTCAATACGTGAAACATAAAAGTGTTTCTCCGAGCGTGAAAGAAGCCCGCAAAAACACGCAAACTGCTCGGGTGGCCAGTCGTGCGACAATTTTGCGTGTATACGCGAGCTTCTTTCCCGCTCGGAAAAACACTTTTATGTTTCACGTATTGAGCAACAGGACGCTGTATCGAGAGCTTTTCATGTTACTCCACAATTTTCTCATTGGCACCTTTCATGTAATTAAAATATTTGATAAGTTGAAAAACGAAGACTAATTATGTAATTAGGCGGAATGCAAAAAAATAATATGAGTATCTCCAAGCGACTACAGACAACATAACCTTGGTTCTGTCCAACCACGTGGCATCTGCATATTTTTAAATCTTGGTACATGATAGTTGGGACACCCTGTATATTTTGCCATTTGGAATCCGTAGTTTATCCTTCATCGAGGTATGATAAGGGTGTTTTGTGTGCGCATTTCGTATGATGTATAATGCGGCAAATGTCACAACACGATACAACAATGGGTCATTTCGATCAGTTTTTTTTTTATAGAGACACGCAAACCTATTAGCGAGTATTATACAGGCACAATATTATGCAGTAGGCGTATGTGACGGGTGGGGGTATTGTGTGAAACGTTTGCGATGGCTCTAAGCACTTTCTTTTGGAGAATCGAAATCTTTTGAATGTGACTATTTGTTATGGTTGCCCGAACTAGGCTGCAGTAGTTCAGATATGATTGAAAGAAAACGTACTAAGCATTCAATTTAGCGTTAACAGGCAGAATGCCTCTATAGCGGGACAAAATGCGGACAAATTTAGACAGATTCAAACAAAGTTTACCTATGTGTGCGTCCCAGTCCGTTGTAGACCTGAATATTACACCCGGAGATGTAAATTCATCTTCGTATGCAATGGTACTTTCATTCATTAAAAGTGGTGGTGAGCCTAGCATACTTTTTCCTCGGGGACGGAAACTTATAGTTTTTGTTTTTGCCACACTAATTTTTAACGAATTCACTACGGACTATTCTGATAAGGACTGCAAGAGGCTGTTAGCCTTTTCAATTAGTTTCCAGATATTATATGCGGCAAAAAACAAAGTAGTGTCATCTGGGTATATGTTTAGCTCGCTTGTTCATGTTACTTATATAATTAATGTGAACGTTATACAAAAGTGATCCTAAAGGACTTCCTTGCGGCGCACCATTTGTAATTTGCACTACGTTAGAGAAAAAATTGTTGATTTCTAAAGGTAAAGAACCAGAACTGAGGAAGACCTTGTTAAACTGAGGGCCTGCCCCCGAACGTCGTAATGTTCAAGTTGGGCAAAGAGAATATTATGGTTAAGGGTGTCGAAGGCTTTCCTAAAGTCAACAAAGACACCAAGAGTTAGGAGCTGCGAGTCAAAGTTATTTAATATGTACTCCTTTTGATCGAGTAAGGCGTATTCGGTTGACCTGTTTTAAGTAAAGCCATATCGACAATAATTGTTTACAGTGTGTTTATTGAAAAGTATTCTGGAAACGGACACGAATTAACTGCTCTAGCCCCTTAGAGAACAACAGTAAAACAGATATTAGCCTATAATTGCCTAAGGCATATTTTTCACCTTTCTTATAGATAGCGGCGAATCTGGCTAGCTGCATACCAGGACGAAACTGCGCTGTAGTTATTGCAGTATTATAGTCACGTGTAAGGCATGGTACAATAAGGGATAAGACCTGCTTTACGGGTCCACTTTGTATTTTAAATGAATCGAAGCTTAAGGTATCCCGTAAATTTTTGCAAACTGAATAAACCTCAGAGTCGTCTGTAGGTTCCAAAGAAGCGATTCAGGTAAACGATGCTCGAGAAATTGAAAGAATTCCTGGGTTGTTCCGGCCTTCACCCTCATGGGAAAAGAACTCTTAATATTAAAGGAAGGTGCCAGGCTTGAGCCCGTGAGTTCCCTACCATGTGAATTTAGATTTGTTATGGCTTGGGAATGAGTATTACGACTTAACAGTGCGTTCAGATATCTCGATTTATCTTTTGGTTTATGTGGAAGGGCTCTATCAAGCAATTTCTTGTAGTAGGGAGTCCTAGCAGTCTTTATTTCTCCATTAAGCTGGTTGCGCGGGTAATGATTTAAAACGCGCAAATAACTTTGGTCGTTTGTTGTTAATAAATTTTGCAAATAGTCTAACGTTCTCTCTTGTTTTGTACTAGCCTGATAAGGCGAGCTGTCAGTCAAGGCTTACGTGCTTTCTTACATGGGTTAATATCAATTATTGGAAAACAGTAATCACACATAGGAAGAAAAAAGCCGGAGAGTTTCGCGATATTCCACCTCAGATGAAGGATGGTTGTATCAGGACTCCAGTCTACCGACGCAATACAATATCTAAACGTATCAAGGCTTACGCGTGTAACTAATTGGCGGCGTGATGTAATAATAATATATTTTGGAGCAATGTCGTTTTTCAAGAAGCAGAAAAAAAAAAGAGACAGGCAAGTAATTTATGTCTGCAGCAATGTGACCAGAGAATCAAGAAGTATCGTTATTAGTCATAATAAGATCTGAAACTGTTGATGACGAGGCTGTAATGTGCGTCGGGCTGTTAATTACATTATGAAGATGAGTGGTTTGAATTGTGACTAGCAGTTGTTGCTGCACGGCGCGGTTCGCACCCATGTCAATGTTGAAGTGTCCCCCTATATAAGATAAAAAAATTGCCAGAAAGGAAGGTGATATGTCGTTCAAACTGTTCAAAGGGAGTTCAAAAGTTTCCCTGAGGTGGGCGGTGCACAACAGAAAAAGAAAAGAGCGTTTCGATGCTGTCATTGCTCAGGCCGTGATCTGATAAAACGAAGCAAAGAAAAGAAAGCAAAGAAAGCAAGGAAAGGCGTGGTGGCGACGCTGCCACCACGCTTCCTGGCGTGCTTTAGAACGTAGCTGTTTTAACCTGGAATGTAAATAGTATCAGTTTCTGAGCGTTACCATGCTTTCGATAGCAACAATGCGTCGAATGAGCAAGCGATGTTCGCCAAAAACGTGGTGAGTTGATGAGCATAGCTATAGGGGCTTCTTGGTACGGCATATTTTATTTTGTTGTAGCGCAAGCTGAATGATAAGGACAACAGAAAGGCAGATCTGACACACAGAGTGCTAACTTTCTACAATAGATTTATTTCCAGTTCTCGTCGCTATATATACGCCCTCAAAAAGTCCTACAACACGTGTCGAATCTCGCCAAACATGAACAAAATACAGGGAACCAGAGGCAAGCACTTTTTTACCGCGCAGATTGAAAAACATGTACACGGTCCACGCGAACAAAGTTAATCGAGCTCTTTTGTGGATAATTAAATGGAAGGCTTACTGACGCATGTGTCACCAAATGTTGATACGTGTCTAGCTTCTATTATCGAGGGCGTCATCTCACACCTGCTTCTACTCATGATCACTGTTTCTTTAAATCTGGGTTTGCATTTGCATCTCTGGCAATGGATGGCAAGAAATCCGTCGGCAGCCACGTTGTTTATTTTGTTCTTGTGTTTTCGTAGCCTATCATTTATGCAACTACCAGTTTGCCCAATGTAGGATCGTCCACAGCCGAGAGGAATCCGGTATACCACACCCGCGATGCAATCAATGAATTTGTTTTATGCGTTGCATATTGCAATCACTCAGTTCAGCCCTTGGGCGCGGCCGGGCAGCCACCATTGACCTTTAGCGCAACCACGTGACGTGACGTCACGACAGCCGGAGGAAAAGCTGGGCCCCAACACAATATGCAACGCATTCTTGGCTTAACCAAGCTAAGCCTGGCCATTTTTATGTTGCTTTTTGCATGCGGTTCATGCGATTCTTTCTATCCTTGTGACAGGCTGAACAATTTATTAGGCGCCGAAAATACAACGTTGATGCCGCTCCTTCCAGCAATCTTTTTTAATCTTTGGGAGAACCTTTCCATGTAGGGGATGACAGCAACCTTTCTTTTGTTTGTGTCAGTGCTTGTACCATGCACCTGCCCCGAACTGCTTTCCTGTGCCTTCTTAAGCAGTCCTAGCTGAGACTGACACCATTGTCCTTCTGCGACTGAGATTCATTGCCAAAGGTGCAAATGCAAACGTAATTTTTAAAGATTGCGGAAAACTTAAATGTGATCACTCCGTATAAAACTAAAATAAAACCGCAGTAAGACTGCTTTCATTAGATGAGTTCACACAGGCCCAGCGACCGGCATAAGCGCAGTAACACTTGAACGACCTTTTGGTGCGATGGCAAGTCCCGTTGATGCTGTGTTCTTCCAATAGAAGCCAACTGGTCGGGCATGACGGAGAGGGATCGTCTCAGCGATCACTGGCACACGTTAAAATAACGCAGCACCAAGGACTTCTGTGCAGACCATAACAAACTAGCGTGCAAAGCAACTCATTGCCACTCGCTTTGTGAAAGCGCTTTACTAATAATGAAAACATCCTTCATTATGTACATGCATTGACGCACACTAATAGCTCTCTCACTTCGAGATTACAACTTTGCAGCTACCGTTGTGTGGAGACTAGACGAAGTGTGTGTTTGCGTATCTTAGTGTCCTTTTAGTCTCGTGTGTGCTTGCTATGTAAATGTCTTAAGTGCTTTTCACATTTGTGTGTGCGCTTTTAGTATTGCTTGCCCCGCGAAGGAAAGTAGACGGCGCCAATAATGGTGCCAACTTCTCCTTTGTTTTCATATTATTAAAAAAAATACTGGAAAAGAAAGTCGACGTAATTGTACGCTGCACCATATAGCTGAACATTGTATTCGTTATCTACCCGCTAAAATGGACGAGAAAAGTGCCTATTCAGGCACTGAGTGGCATAGCATATGTGCATTATTATGTCATTAGCCTAGCTTTCTCAATCAGTAGTCATAGGAAGAAACGGCAAAGTAAGTATCTTTGTTTTGAAATCAGCAAAGGAAAAGTATTCTTTGAGATACACTAGGCTTAACAAATACTTCCCATCAGAAAGCTTGTCTCTAAAAGGGAACTAAAGGGCACATAAGATCGCCCACTAGATTTAAACGATAGTGACTTTTAGGCTCAAACGTGGTGTAAAAGAGGTAATCCCTGGTATAAGATTAAGTTTTTTGTTCCTTTGAGCTGAAAATATTTTAGACGAAACGGGGTATACAGAAAAATGAGTGGTGAAGAAGCTTAACGTGTACATTATTATTTGGGGAGAAACTCCATCCAATACAGACAAGAATCAATGACGCGAAACAGACAATCAAATATACTGAAGGCGAGCGTCCTGTCCGTCAAGTCATTACGTGCCGGTTTGTGCTTCTAGACGACAGGGTGCTCGCTTGAGCACGAGTCACACTAACCAACCATAAAAACCATGCAGGCCGCTGTTGTAAGGCTGCTGCCACCATGTTTTTCGCACTGATGCAGCTCGTTCTTGACTCACTGCTTGTTGTCACGATACGCCAGCACGATGTTTATCGCTCTCGGCAGGGCACTCATGCATATCACGACCCGTTCTACGCCGGATTTTGTTTTCGTACTGACGACCAAGACATGTTCCGCTGCTGCAGCCATAAGGATAGCCAGAAAGGCATTCTGCCATATTTGGCGTGCCTTTTTCTTTTGCTATTATTGATGCACTGTGTGAAGTGCCTGATTGTAGTCTCATTTAGATCGAGCTCTCTGATCAGCGAAGACGGGCTGCACAATTTAGAACAGCCATCACCGAGAAGGGTAACAACTTCCCTTCAAGGAGTAACGGAGGTGTTCTATTTTCGCCCTTCATTGTCGGAAGAAGCTTTCAGCTGTTCTTCGTCCGAAAATAGTCCGAACTTCTTGAGACCTCGGCAGGATCTTACAGTGGTTGCGGATCACTGGAAACAATTCTTCTGTTTCTTGATGCCTGTTCGGCTGTACATTTCAGCAGGTAGTGAAAAATGGCGTGAAATCTGGCCTCGTGACTCTGAAAGCAAGTGATTCTCGTTCGCCTGATTTCACAATGAAATAGTTTATATGTTAAACGTTGCCGTCACTCCAGCATTCTCACCACAAAACGTAGAAGCATATAGAGTTGAAAAACCATAGAAAGTGATTCTAAATACATTATGGCGCGCAGTAACCAAATTCGAGCATCAAAATTGGCAAACAGACTGCACGCTGATATCTGCAGGCCATAGCACAGATCAGGGAGCACAAAGCGCTAAGCGACTGTCGAGAACTATAATCTCCACTTTTTTGTTCAGTATCACTGTGTTCAATTTATGTGTCACCAGCAGATTAAGTGGGCGCAGAGCCGACACCATCCCTTCCCCTCACCCCCCCCCCCCTCCCACACACACACAATGAGCTTAACATTCACGAGCGCATTACACTGCATATACTTTACAGATACCAAGAAAAATAGATGTTGTCCTCTTCGAGGTCTTTTTTCTTTTTTTGAAAATAAATGCCCGCGACTAAACAATTATGACCAAATACACAATTTTTGTCCGTGGATATCTGCCAAACACCGCTATGCCAATAAAAAGCACCCCTGACATTTCTTTAGACCCAAATTGTACCACTCTCTTAAGCTTTTTCTCTATTTCTTGGGCTCACGTTGGCTTATTGCCAAAAACTCAAAAATAAAATATGCCAGTTAAACTTCATAATTTTTTCGCCCGACAAATTTTTGAAAGCTTCACAAGCTGATCCAACAGTTTTTAATGAAATGAAGTTAATTTTGGTCCTGTTCTTTCTGTCTGTCTTCTTTCCTTCCCTTCTTCCATATTCAGTGTTTCTGTATACTCCTCCCTGAAGAGCCGGCGAGTGTTGTTCCCCTCCCGATGGCAGTTGCCAGCCTGCTTCTTCCATTTTTTGTTTTTTATTTGTAACTATGTTTTCATAGAAAATAATAATAAATAATAATAGGAATAAACGATCCCGAAGGTTTACTTAGTCAAATGTGACACGCGTGAGGAATAAATAATGGGGTTTGCATAGTGCACATTTTCTTTCATCATCATCATCAGCAGCAGCAGCAGCATCATCAGCCTGTTTTATGTCCACTGCAGGACAAAGACCTCTCCCTGCAATCTCCAATTACCCCTGTCCTGCGCCAACCGATTCCAACTAGCGCCCGCGAATTTCCTAATTTCACAGCCCCACCTAGTCTTCTGCCGTCCTCGACTGCGTTTCCCTTCTCTTGGTACCCATTCTGTAACCCTAATGGTACACCGGTTGTCTAACCGGCGCATTACATGACCTGCCCAGCTCCATTTTTTTCTCTTTATGTCAATTACAATATCGACCTGTCCCCGTTTGCTCACTGATCCAAACCGCTCTCTTTCTGTCTCTTAACGTTATGCCTAGCAATCTTCGTTCCATCGCTCTTTGCGCGGTCCTTAACTTGTTCTCAAGCTTCTTTGCCAGTCTCCAAGTCTCTGCCCCATATGTCAGCACTGGTCAAATGCACTGACTGTACACCTTCCTTTTCAATGATAATGGTAAGCTTCCAGTCAGGAGCTGACAATGTCAGCCGTATGCGATCCAACCCATTTTTATTCTTCTTTGAATTTCGTTCTCATGATCAGGGTTACCTGTGATTGATTGACCTAGGTAAACGTACTCCTTCACAGACTCTAGAGGCTGACTGGCGATTTTGAACTCTTGTTCCCTTGCCCGGCTATTCATCATTATCTTTGCCTTCTGCATATTAAACTTCAACGCCGCTCTTACACTCTCTCTGTTAAGGTCCTTAATCATTTATTGTAACTCCTCTGCATTGTTGCTGAATAGAACAATGTCATCGGCAAACCGAATGTTGTTGAGGTATTCGCCATCAATCCTTACTCCTAAGCCTTCCCAGTTTAATAACTTCAATATTTCTTCCAAGCGCCCAGTGAATAGCATTGGAGAAATTGTGTCTCCCTGTCAGACCCCTGTCTTTATAGGTATCTTCCTGCTTTTCTTGTGTAGAATTAAGGTAGCTGTAGAACCTCGGTAGATATTTTCCAAGGTATTCACGTAAGCGTTCTGTACTCCTTGACTACGCAATGCATCTATTACTGCTGTTGTCTCTACTGAATCAAATGCTTTTTCGTAATCTGTGAAAGCCATATGGAGAGGCTTATTGTACTCTGCGGATTTCTCGATAACCTGATTAATGACATGGATATGATCCATTCTAGAGTATCCCTTCCTGAAGCCAGCCTGTTACCTTGGTTGACTAAAGTGCAGTGTTACCCTTATTCTATTACATATTATTTTGGTAAATATGTTATATAATACTGGGAATAAGCTAATGGCCATATAATTTTCAATTCTTTAACGTCTTCCTTTATGTGGTCTAGTATAATGTTTGCATTATTCCAGTTTTCTTGGACCCTTGCAGTCGATAGACATTGCGTATAGAGAGCGGCCAGTTTTCCAAGCATTATGTCTCCTCTATCGTTGATGAAATCGACTGTTATTCCATCTTCTTCTGTCGCTCTTCCTCGTTTCATGTCTTGCAAAGCCCTTCTGACCTCATCGCTAGTTATAGGAGGAGTTTCTGTATCTTGTTCATTACTGTTTATAATGGAGACAGGTCAGTGTCGAATTCTTCCGCTTCTTTTACTATATCTTAGAGAATGCTGATGATATTACCCTGCTTATCTTTCAGTGCATACGTCTTGGTTTGTCCTATGCCAAGTTTCTTCCTCGCTGATTTCAGGCTGCGTCCATTTTTTGTACGGCTTCTTCAGCCTCTCTCCCGTTATAGTTTCGAATATCACTTATTTTCGCGTTGTTTATCACTTTTGACAGTTACGCGAATTGTATCTTATCTCTTGAGTTGGACACTTTCATTCTTTGTCGTTTCTTTATTAGGTCCTTTGTTACTTGGGAGAGCTTGCCTACTGGTTGTCTGCCGTGTTTGCCGCAGATGAGCATCAACAAACTTGCCTACGAAGTGGCGCTCATCTCCAATATTCATTATAACGCCCCGGCCGCTAATGACTTCGTTTGTTGGCCCGTGAATCAACGTTCTTTATGCACACACTTGCTTCGTTTACATGCCGTGTTTTTTTTTAGTATATATATATATATATATATATATAGTCGTTTGAGGGAGCGCCGTCGCGCCTGCGTATGGTTCGTACAGGCGCGGCCACGTGAGAAGCCAGCGGCGGTAAAGCTTGCAAACCAGCACGATGAGCTTGAGGAAAATAGCACATATAGTACTCCGACAATAATTAAGGGTTGATTGTTTTTACGCTTGCGTCTCACCAATGTCTGCACAGCATGGATTTCACACGTTCCATCGTCAAACAAGCAAAGCGTTTCGATGATTTCACGGGAGCACACGAGTGAGATATCAGAAGACGCCATAGCTGAAAATTTTCCTCCCTGGTAAGTCAAGAGCATATTGCTTTTATATCTTATATTATTTGTTAGTGTCACTCCCGTTTTTACTGGTATATCACCCTCGCGCCCAAATGCAGAATTAAACCGCATGTTATATCGCCTGTTGTAGTGCCCCGAGTCTGAATAGCCAATGCAGCGCTTTTTAGTTAGTTAAAAGAGTACGTTGACACAATATTAACTGTTTGAAAGGAAATACAAATCATGGCATTAAATAATTCTTGTAAGGCACATGTTACATTGAAATCATAAAACAGAGACAACTACAGCGAAGCAACATGAACATATATTGACCCATTTCATGCAAAAAAAAGAAAAGGAGGACAAGTACTCGCTGCCACCACTAGCAAGAAAACAAAAAGAGAAAAAGAACCATGAAGGTTTCAGAATTTACCACAATGCATCACACAACTGGGGTAAAGTTGACATGCATTAGTTGCAGACATCCGGGCTTCGAAGTTCAGGAGTTTCCCATTGTCGCAAAGCGATATTAGGAGCCATTCAAACTGAGGTTAATTGGCCTGGCAAAAGCCTTTAATACTCACGGACGCCAGGTTGTACAGTCAACATGGAGACAGCTGAGGCGAGCGTACACCGAACGTTATACGCCGTAGGCCGCATTTCAGGGCCATCGATAGGTAGAGCAACAGCCGATTCTGTGCGCAACGCATGGGTGATTGCGTGACGTTTTTTTTTTTTTCTTCTTTTTTTGAAGGTGCCGTCACCTGCTTTTTGACACGGAGCCGTTTGTTCAAATAGTCTAAACACAATGAGCACTTCACAGCTTCGCTCCACATTCTCTGGCTCAGCTTTTCAATTATTTCTTTTTCAATGAGGGGCATCGCGTCTCATCAGTAACAACCACCTAAAGTTTATCGTATCTTCTGGAGTGTAGACGAGGCGACCAAGTTTAAACGACCCGCCGTGGTTGCTTAGTGCCTATGGTGCTGGGCAGGTAAGCACGAGGTCGCGGCATCGAATCACGACCACGGCGGCCGCATATCGATGGCGCGAAATGCGGAAATACCCGTGTATTTAGAGTTAGGTGCACGTTAAAGAAGCCGAGCTGGTCCAAATTTTTGGAGTCCCCCAATATGGCATGCCTCATAATCAGATCGTGGTTTTGGCGCGTAAAACACCATAATATATAATGATCTAATCAAAGTTTAAACTTGGAAGCGCTCACTAAAGGCGCAGTGACATCAAACAAAAAATAAGAACACAATGATCACTGTAAAACTGCGGTAAACAAGGTGCGATTGTTTATCTTCTCCGTCGAACAGTCGCGACCCACCGCCGCCGTCGCTCTTGCTCACGAAGCAGCACCAGAAACTAACTGTGTGCCTGACGAGTTTTCGTACGTGTTAAAGAGCCCAACTACGCAACAGTTGCTTCAAGATATCACTGAAGGCTGTAATGGTGGGAGTTGGGCACGAAATAGATGGTAGCTGGCCCATGCCGTCGTCCAACTTAACCACGCTCAGGACGTTGTTGAAGGGAGAGACTTGCTCTCATCGAGAACGAGGAATATGGGATTTATTTACAGTATCTACATGAGAACGTTACAGTTCATCAATCTAACATGACTGAAAGAGAAATGCGCGGTCAGCAGCCGCTCCGCGGCTGCTTATAAACACTCTGTCCTCCCTAGATTCCTGGGTGAGGGAAAACGGCCGTTCGACCAAACGGAGCGTCCAAAGTCATCGCAGCCGACCCACCTTTGAGGGGGAAGGTTTACGCACTCACTTCCGCACAGGTTGCACTGACCACGCCGAGGGGAGTGGGTTCTCGCAGACACGGTGCTGCCCCGAATAGGCGCCTCTTTATCCCAGAGTCGACTCCGCAGACAATGGCTGCCGCGTCTGTCCATTGACTGACAGCTTCTATAACCTGCGTGAGACGGCATCGCAAAATATCTTCCAGGAGCTCCCCTGCTCCAAACAGACCGTGCGGGTGACGGCGTACACACTAACAATACGTGCTCCGCCGCCGCAGCCATGGTGGCGCCGATGTCCTGCTGACTCGGCGCATTGTCCTCCTCACAAAACGAGTCGCCGCCGCAGCCATGGTGGCGCCGATGGGCTGGGGACTGACGTATTGCCGTCCTTTCCAAGCGAGTCGTCGCAGCAGACATGGTGGCGCCTTTCAGACGGTCGCTTCCACGAAGATCGCCAGCCCCCACCGGTCGAACGTAACAAAGCTTACAGAAGCGTTAAATTACAATCGAAGAATGCAAACATAACAGCAGGCGCATAGGAGCTTACGGGAACAATGCCCGCCCGAGCCCGCCTACGCTTCGCAGCCTTGACGAGAGGCGGCGTTGTCGGCGTTTTGCGCATGGCTTATTTATGCATGGTTTATTTTAAGCGGACTACATAGTGTTGCTAGTCAACAAGCAAAGTGATTTGCAACGTCTGGCTAGTATCTGTGGACATGAAGGCAAGAATTTAGGTTTGAAATTTAGTGTTAGAAAATAAGGCATTATGGTATTCAATGAAAACAGTGGACAGTGGCAATACAGGGCCAGGAAATATCTCGGGTAAGAGAATAGAAATACCTTGGTATATGGATAAACGAAGGCAATATATATATGGAAACATCAGAAAAAACAACAACAGTAAAGGGAAAGGGAAATGAGCCATAATGAAGCACAGAGTGCTATGGGGATACAATAGGTACGAGATGCTCCAGGGTATGTGGCAAGGTGTAATGGTTCCAGGACTTACTTTTGGAAATACGGTTGTGTGCTTGAAATCAGGGGTGCAATCAGGACTCGATGGGAACCAAAGGTCAGTCGGACGTCTCGCATTGAGCGCTCACGGGAAGACTACAAATGAAGCTGTGCAGGGTGATACGGGCTGGACTAATTTTGAAGGGAGGGAAGCTCGCAGTAAAATTGATTATGAAGAACGACTGAGGAATATGGAAGAAAGTGAATGGGCGGGGAGAGTGCTGAGGTATCTGTACAGGAAAAACATTGATTCACAGTGGAGGAAAAGAACTAAGAAGCTTACCAGCAAGTATACGGCTTGTAGGGTGGGCAACACAGCAACAAGGAACGTCAAACGGAAAGTCACAGATGCTGAAATAATCTCATGGGTAGCGGCAATGCAAAAGAAACTGGCCATGAGTAACTACTTAAGAGGAAAAAGCGAAATCAGGAAGAAAACAATTTATGATAACTCAAAGGGAAGCTCATTACTTTTATAAGAGAGATCGCGATGCCTTAGAATACGCACCTATAAAGTGAGATATAAGAAGGAAGAAGAAGCATGTGCTTGCTGCGATATATCTAGGGAAATGATGGAGCATGTTTTATTAGAATGTGAAGACATCTGCCCAGCGGTCGATTTAGGCACCACTGGCCTCCTTGAAGCCCTTGGGTTCAGCGAGAGGAGGGGGAAAGTAAACTTGTCCGCAATAGAGAATAGTAAGAGGCGATTGGAGGATTGGTGGAAGAAAAGTAGGGAAACGCGACAGAAAACGGAGACGTACAAAAGCAAAGTTCGCAATAAGTGGTCAGAAAATTTGGTTGTGGGAGTGCATATTGGTTTTTATCTCAATTTATTTTTTAACCTAGGTAGGAGATTAGGCAGTATAATAACAAGAGCTTGGTGGCGCAACCCACCGCCCCGTTCCAAAGGGGACGCTCATAACACCCATTCATCCAGTATGGAGTATAGTTTGATCAATGGTTCGTCGCACTGGCGCAGCCAACGTTACTGGACGCGTCCAACGTTACGCGCTACGACGCGCCCGGCGTCGAGCGACACTCGCCCGCGCGCTGATTACGTCGGACTATAAACGCGCCTTTCACGGCTGCTTCGCCGGCGCTTGGTCGCTCAATATCGCCATGGATGGCGCGCCGGCTGGGGCCTCTGCGCGTGCGCTTCTGCGCAAGCGATAGGGTGAATCCAATCATTCAGTAGATATAGCTAGCCGGCATGCTGCGAAATCTCAAGCAAAGGCAAAGCTGCCTGCTGAAACACCGGAACAAAGGGAGGCCAGATTAGAACACTATAGAGAAGCTTAGAGAACACTATAGAACACTATAGAACACTATAGAGAACACTATACCAAGCGCGGAAGCGTGCCAAGATCGAAGCTACTGCAACCGCCGCCGTCACTCAGCAACACGAACAAGGAGGAGACGAAGCCGTGGATGCAAGCAACGGCACTCACAACGAACGTTTGATGAACCGCACCCTTCGGCTGGAGGCAAGCCCGACTGCGACGGCAGGTTTCAACACGACTTCACTGACAAACCATTTGGCAGCGTGCCTAACGTGTGTGAAAGACTGTGGCCTAACTTTAATGAAACACTGTATCCATAGTCTTTGCAAAACCAAGCCAAACAGACCTTTCGCTCGCGATGACTAGGTTTACAAGAGTTAAACCTCAGCCAATTTTTTGTTCGCGTGCAAAACAGTTCTAAGCAAAGTAACGTTAAAAATATAGTATTCATTTTTCTCAATAAGGAAATTATGAATTCAGAATTATGAATTACCCGCCGTAGTTGCTCAGCGGCTATGGTGTTAGGCTGCTGAGCACGAGGTCGCGGGATCGAATCCCGGCCACGGCGGCCGCATTTCGATGGGGACGAAATGCGAAAACACCCGTGTACTTAGATTTAGGTGCACGTTAAAGAACTCCAGGTGGTCGAAATTTCCGGAGTCCTCCACTACGGCGTGCCTCATAATCAGAAAGTGGTTTTGGTACGTAAAACCCCATAATTTTAGAATTATGAATTCTGCCTTGACTCAAGGCACTGAGCATGATCTCAGAAGCGGCCCGTCATCTAGTTTACTCGCCGAGATGCGAGACCACTGTTCCGATAAACTAAACGAACGTAAACGAAGGATAAAACTTCGATAAGGAAGCGCTGCACCCGTAGAAAACGAAACGATAAGCTTTGCAGCAGGCAAGCCATGGGTTTTATTACAATACCGATGGGCTAGTGAACCGAGCTTCAGGCTTAGATTAGTGAAGCGTTTAACCGGCTATCGCTCGCACTGCCCTTGCCTGATAATACGTTTATACACTTTACACTATCCTTACCTGATAGTACACTATCCCTGCCTGATAATATGGTTGTTTCGGATTGCCGACTTTTCGCTTGAACCGACAACGGATAAAAATATTTCGGTTTCACTCTGAAACAAAATAATAAATAACCTTTTGGCTACGTTTTGTTCCCATCAAAAATATTCTGTTCTTTTCGTTTTTCTTCTTTGTTTTCGTTCCGTTCTGACGCACTGACGCCCCCGCTTCCAGGTACACGACTTATAGAGAAGCAGCAGCAGGTGCCACATCCAGTACAGCAAGCTGTTCCTTCGGATGAGACGCGAGCGACATGCAGATCGGCAAGTGGTATTTCGACTGCGAACCTTAATGAATGTCATTCGCGTGTTGCCGAACAACGTGCGCATACCGTCGGCCAGAAGTGCACTGCAAGTATTGGACGCGCGAAGTCCGTTGCTGACAGCCCTTGAGTAAACCATCGCTCACCAACAACTATCCTTCAGGGAGGAGGTCCGAAAATCAGCAGTTTTCCATTGGAATGTCCAGGGACTCCGAGCGCGCATGCATCGCTGATTTCTGACGGTTCCTGTACGTCCACAGGTTTCCCTTTATTATCATCTGCGAGCCGAACCTACCGAACTCAATCAGGCTATCAGGCTAGGAATCATTTACATACAAACGGGAACACATAGCGCAAGAATGACACAAGGACAAGCAGGAACACGGGACCCGTGTTCCTGCTTGTCCCTGTGTCATTCTTGCGCTATGTATCCCAGTTTGTATGTATCCCACCAACACGCCCAAACTTCTTCCCTGTTATAGGAATCATTTATGTCGTCAACTGTTGGTGAAAACAGCAACGTTATGGCGTTTATTCGCCGTGACCTCACTTACATTCTTAAGCCTGTGCCGCCTCATGACGATAATCAATACGTATGCTTAACAGTAAAGAAGAAAATACTTACTATGACTGTTGTGTGTACCTGCCTATCCCCATCAAGTAGATTTTATTACAGAAGATTACGAGACATCCTGTCAACATCTCCTGATCCATGGATTACAAAAATCAGTACAAAAATCAACGCGAAAGGTAGAAACTTATCATTCTCCTCCGAGAGCGAACTCTGGGCTTTAAATGACGACAGTCCTACATCTTTACGCGGCTCCACATACAGCAGCTGTCTTGACTTGGTCTTTGTCTCACGAAGTCTCGTCAGGCGTACTGGAAGGTTTACGGATATTTATACGCACGGGAATCACCATATTCCCACGTATGTCAACATTAGAGGATTGTCATCTTCCAAGTGATACAATCCAGAAAGTCTGTTATGGAAGACCTATGTCAAGGTAAATTATTGCATAATTTGAAAGACACAATCAAGAGCACAGTGCAAGACAATACGCGTACTCTAATGGGCTCTTCAATATTCACGCAATTTTATATAGAATTGGAGCGAGTTCAAGCAACCCGCGGACGTGCTGAGCGTAGATACCGGCGCACGAAGCCAATGCACGATCTACGGATGTATAGACGCTTACAAAAAAGGTCCAGCGCCGGTTAGATAAGCTGGAGTCACAACGCTGGACTGCTTTCTGTGAATCGCTAGACCCTCGCAAGCCCCTATCGCACTTATGGAAGACGGTACTAGAGCTCAGGACACCACCCATACAGCGTTCGTCATTGTAGGCTCTGGCCCTCTTCCAACAGCGACCAGATATTGATGTCGGAGAAGACTTCTGCGCTACATTATCGGGCAATTCACAGCTTCAAGCATACGTTGTCACCAGGACCAGACGGAATTCCTTACAGAGCTCCGTAGTAAGCGGTTAAGCGGCCGAGGAGTGTTCTGCTTGATATGTATAATGAATCTTGGCGAGCTCACACACTTCCCACAAGCTGGAAGACTAGTCGCGTAGTTCCGCTACTGAAGCCTGGCAAGTCTCCATTAGAGCTTTCATCGTATCGCCCGATTGCATTGGTGAGCTGTGTGTGTCAAAGTGATGGTGAGAATGATCCTCGAACGCCTGGAGTGGTACTTCGAATGCCACAACGTCTACCAGGAGGCCATTGCAGCTTTCTGACGTAGCTGCTCATCGATTGATAATGTCGCCGACCTGGTTACCTACGTTCAGCACCAAAAGGATGTAAACATCTCTGCGCTTCTTCGTTCGTGCGGTCGTAAGGCTCGTATGACAGCATTTCACATGAAGCCATCTTCCCCGCTCTCGAGGAAGTAGGCCTCGGCGGTCGGATGTTTCGATGGATTTACAGCTATCTCTCTATGCGACCTTTCTTTGTGAGCACCGAGGACAGCCACACTTTTTACAGCGATGCTTTATATAGCTACTCTCCGGTGGTGGTCGATGCCCATCCGTCTACGTGTCGCATCGACACGAAAATATTTTCGTCTCCATGTTTCGCGAATGCTCTGTAGCTTTCAATCTAACAAAGATATCTTGCAAAAAATTATGCTGAAATTGATCGCCAAGACGACTTTATCATCACGCCGAGGGTCATATACATGTCGTGATTAGTTCACAGTAAAGTTGTAAACGTTACAGAATTCCCGTCTGCTGTAGATACATGACCGTCCACGGAGGGAGTATGGTTACGAAAAACAGCTGTAACTCTTGTTTTACGAAAACTATCTCGAAACAAATTAAATGATAGTTAGCCGCTGAAACGACTCTAACAGTACGCCGAGTTATATCTACTTTTCATAATTACGTAGTTCACTGTGAAGTTGTAAATATTGTGGAATTCCCGTCTGCTGGGCTTCTACGGGAGGGAAACGACGATAATGTTTGTAATAATAATAATAATAATAATAATAATAATAATAATAATAATAATAATAAAAATAATAGTTTATTGGCACCCAAAAATGCAAAACAACACAAACAGGCCGGTCTCAGCCTCAGTTGGCTTGTAGGACCATGCCTATGAATATGATACACATGGGGAAACAAAATACATAAATTGATGAGTCATGTGGAATAAAGAGATAAAATGAATGACAAGAAAATGGAAAAGAACAAGACAAATTTGGTTATTCTACTTAAAACAAATGAAATTGAAGAAGTAAATATTATGATGCAAAAATGTTCTGGAGGTTAGTTTCACCATAGCTCCTCTAATAATTCTTTCAGCGTGCTTTTCGATGTCGTGTTAAAGATTTCATCTGGTAACTTTTTAAAGATGTCCAGCAGATATGCAAAGCGTCTGACCGCACCATACCTTGTGGCTGAACGAAGAACTACATAACGGATGTCTTTTCTAAGTTCTCTTGTGACGGCGCTTTTTTGTTTGAATGCGGAATCCCCAAAATGTTTCTCAACTGTTTCTATAAGCAACGATTGAAAATTTGGTAGACCAAGATTACGGAAGATATTTGCAGTTGTTACTATTGGCGAATTTTAGGCAACATTATAAAGAATATTTTTAATAATCCTGTCTACCCTGCATTTTCTACGATTCGAACAGGAGTCGAAGACTGTAATGCCGTATCTCAACACGATGTAACGCAGTGCATGCACAATAACCTTTTTTACAGACAAGGGTGCAAAACTTTTGATATTAAACAACAGCCAAGCGACAGACCTCAGTTTAGAACAAATAAGTGATAAGTGATGTTGCCACGATATGTTACTATCGAAAGATATTCCGAGATATTTCACACACGTATTTCACAATCCGAGGTAGTTCAAACTCCACGTATGGAATAGGCGCACATTCACAAGAAACACAGTTCGACTAACGTAAGTATATAGGCATGCTAACTATAGTAGTCTTGAGTGGAGAGCGAAAACAAGTCTTTTTTGGGCATTAACGACACTTTCATTATTAATGAACCAAAGAATCGCATTGTGCACGTCATTTTGCAACATTTCAGTAGACATTTTGTGAGAAAGATGTTTTGCCAGTAACACAGTGTCGTCAGCATACTGGAACACGAAAGATTTGGAAATTGCCAAAAGAAAGTCATTAACGAAGATGTTAAACAACAATGGCGATAAAATGGATCCCTGAGAAACTCCAGCTTTGAGCAACAGCTTAGAACTAAAAACACCCTTATCATCGGTAGCGCCCAATTGAAATCTGTTGCTCAAGTAATTTTCGAGAATGTTGTAAAAAGGCCCACGAAATCCAATAAAATACAGTTTACTTAGCAAGAGTTGATGATTCGGGGTGTCAAACGCTTTCGCTACATCTAAGAACAGCGCACACGTGAAAAGATTCTGATCGAATGCCGAGAACAGTTCATCTGAAAATTGCACAAGCAGTGCCACAGTACCACGCCCTGGAACAAAGCCAAACTGTCAATCAGTCAGGGTACAAAATTTGTTAAGGAAAGAAGACGCAGTGTGGAAAAGAAATTTTTCTAAGACGTGAGGAATAACCGGCAATCCAGATATTGGCCGAAAGTTTCCAATATTATCTTTCTTCCACGACTTGTGTAGTGGTAAAACAACTGCAGTTTTGGGGCATTCCGGAATTTCGTCACCTTCCCAAAAAGCATTCAGTATATGCAGGATAATTACTATGACAGCACACTGAAATTCTTTCTGTTGGTGTACAATGATATTCCATTTTATCCAGAGAGCTTGTTAGGACGGAATCTGAGAAGAATTTCTTCCAGATCCTCCCCCCCCCCCCCCCCCCCCACTCCTCGAAATTATCGGAAGAAAAGCTGACGCAGATAAGGATTGTCCTAACGACCGAGTGCTTGTGAATGGAGAGACAGCTCTTCGGGACGCTCTTACAAAGTGCCTGTTGAAAGCATCAGCCACTGCTATGAGAGGCTGCTGAAAAGCACCGAAAACATACCGTTTACTGGAACTCACTCCTCTGACCTGATTTACCAAAGACCAAGTTTTGCTTACATTACTTGAAGATTGTAGGAATTTATAAAAAAAGTAACGGCATTTGGCGCCACGCAGTAGAGCAACAACTCTATTTCTTGCCGACTTGTATTGTAATCGCAGTGTTTGGTTTGTCGGGTTTCTTTTGCAGCGTTTTCACAAGGTGTCTCGATACGAAGTAGAAGGAAGAATTTCCGTGTTCATCCAGCAGTGACCCTTTCTTATCGGCTTAGCTATCAGCCGTGTGCAATGTAAGTCAAATGTTTTCTGTTGCGTACGGAAGCTTGCATACCCTTTCCCCGACGAATCTTCTTGAGTTAAGGATGCCCAGTCAAACGAAATGATAAGCTTATCAAGCTTGGATTGATTAACAATAGGGACAAGGCATTTGCACTGCCCAGATGCAGTTTCGACCGACGACGTTCCAGACGACTCTGGTAAAGAAGACGGCATGCTACAAAGTAGTGGTCCGCCAACCTTTGTAGAATAGTACGTAACCTAAATGAACAGCTGGGAGCTCTGACAGCTACGTGATCTAAACAAGACTGCACTAGGCACTTATTAACTAATGCCACTCGGAGCCCCAAATGTACATTCCATACCATAAGCGGGCAACGTAGATAAATAATCACAAACAGTCACTTTTTCAGGGCATAAGATGTTGGAATTGAAGTCTCCGATCAAGCAGAATTGGCCCACTGAGCTCAATTGCCGCAACGTTTCATCAAGCCCTACAAGAAACCGTGAAAGGCTGCATGAGGGTGGCCGATAAAACGACAAGATATACACATAAAATGACCTCTTATAAACTTTGACCATCACAGATTCGGCATGTGCAAAAGATGTATCAGCAGAAGAAGCTTCACAGTTGCCGTTTACAAAGAGAGCAATACCTCCCCCACAACGCCCGCTTCGTGTAACAAAATGTGCGGAAAAGCCCTGCAAGGTAAATGTATCAAGGCAAGCCTGGGAAACATTGATTTCTCTTATTACAAAAACGTCTACAAAGCCAACTGCCGATTCAGCCCGACATTTAAAGTCGTCCAGTATTTATGCAGACTTCGAATATTAACGCTCACAAAGGTGAAATCTTTATCAGAATTGAATCGAAATTCTGTTTTAAATGAACTGAAATCTGGTAGTTCGCTTAAAGAAAAAGGCATGTTGGCTAAGGAATGTTTTCCAGGTCTTGTTTACCGATTCGAACAAGAGACGCTGTTTCATCTTTCTTAACGAAGATTTTGCCTCCTTTCGTCCAACAAAACCGATAACCCTCCTCCTTTGCCTTTGTTCTGGCTTTCCACAAGAGATGACGGTTAACCTTGGTCAAGTGATCATTGAAGTAGATCTCTGGAATTGATACACCTTCACGTAGTTGGTTCAGCTTTCACCGCGCTTCAAACCATTTTCCCTTCCAAATTGCAGATGTAAGGCGCACCAGGACTACAGGTGTAGTCTTGGTGCGCCTTATTAAATTAAATTTTAATTTTTAAGCGATGTATGGCCGCAATGTCGTCAGACTAAAACCGAGACAGTTCCAGTTCTGCTGCCATTTGTATGATTGTTTGTTTTAGGCTTTCATTACTTTGCTCTGGCAAACCGTGAATCTCAAGATTCCTTAGTCTGCGGTACTGCTCACTTTCATTTTGGTTTTCTTCTAGCTTTTGTATTACTGATGTCTGACTTAACACAGCTGTTTTCAGAGCTTCTAGTTCAGCACAATCATACATTTGACGTCCCTGAATATCCCGCTGTCGTTTCAAAACAGAATCGTACTTCTCGGACAAAACGACACCGATCTTTCAAGTTCCCTAACTGATTTCCATACAGTCGTGAACTCTTGCAGCAATAGGAGAGAATCAACCTTCTTATGTAGAATCGTCAAAGATTGCAAACTTTTTCTGATTTACCTTAGCTCATTCGACAGGGAAGACTCAGAACCACTCAGCGACTCAACAACTACTCACAGCAGTCTCGGTGCCGCTGGTTAGTTTTTTGTTACTTCGGCAAGTTTTACACACCCACACATCTCTCTTAGCATGCCCCATAGTAGTGAAAGTGTTAGCTGCTATTCGAGAGCATGACTGTCCGAGAGGATATGAATGTTCACATTGAGCACATATCATTAATGTTCCGTCGGTACGCAGCGCCTTATGACAGGAAAAGCAGCCGTAATCTTTTCCCATAATGGACCATTGATTACCTGCGCTACGAATTATGTGGCTTGCGCAGCTCCACCTTTCCCTCTTACTGTCAACTAGAGTATCGGCTATCCACGTTTGCTCTCTGATCCACACCTCTCTCTTCCTGTGTCTTAACGTCATGTCTAACATGTTTCGTTCCATCACTTGCTGCGCGGTCCTTAACTCGTTCTCAAGCTTCTTCGCTAACGCCAACGTTTCTACCCGATAGATTAATTTAGTACGGGTAGAACACCATGATTGCACACTTTTATTTTCAAAGACAGCGCTGAGCTCCCGATCATGATTTGGCAATGCTTGCCGTGTGCTATCAAAGCAATTTTAGAACACAGCTCTTAGGCGTTCGTTCCTGCAGTGAGCGTCGGCGTCGGATTAACCGAGCGAACGAGCACAGCAGGATGAAAGAGCGAACGCGGAGCGCAGAGGGGGATGAAAGACGCGAGGAGGAAAGTGGAGGAGGAGGGCGCAGCGGCCCCATGATGTGGGAAGCGGAGGAGGAGGGTATGGCGAAAGCGTGAGAAGAAAAGCGTAGTGCGGCGACGACGACTACGAGATGGCGCCATAGTAGTGCGCGTCGTCCGAGAGATCTGTCTGCGGCGGCTGCTGTGCATCACGCCCACTTGTCACCCACGCACTGCGTCTCCCGATCTCTAGATTAACGAGGCAGTCGCGCCACAGTTTGCTCCGTTTGCAATGCACCGCATGAGACAGATTGTCCACGCCAGCCAATATATCGCGAAATGACAACACGTTAGAGCTGCGCTCAATTTCGCATTACGGAGTATCGTAATCTTCAATGATTTTTTTCTTCTTCTGTAAATTTTCTTCTCATGATCAGAGTCCGTTGTGAATGATTGGCCTAGATAAATGTACTCTTGCCAAGATTCGGCAGACTGACTTCCGATCCCGAATTCTTGTTCGCTTGACAGGGTATTCAACATTGATTTTGTCTTCTGCATATCAATCTTCAACTCTACTCTTAAGCTTTCTCAGTTAAGACCCACAATCGTTTGTTGCTATATGTCCCCAGCTCGGTGAATTCCACTCCAGGGGCGGAATTCACCAAGCGAACTTACATATTTTGACGTAAGAAGTATCTCACACAAAAAAAAAAACGTATTCAGATGGCTAAAACCGTTTGTAAAATCAGCAAGCTGGCGATGCCCACCGCTGCAAGGACAAGCGCTGTAGTCGACAAAAGGCGTATGTAATAGTAGCGCAGGGGCGAACTTCTTTACTTGCACCAATAGTAAACCGCCGTCGCAGCTGCTGATGCGAGAATAAATGTTAGAAATGTGTGCGATAGGAAAGTAGTAGTCTTACGAACATAGTTAGGTATATCTGCGCCGCTGGAGCTGACGTGTGTGCTGTTGCGGCCGATTGGTCAGAGGCTCAACTCATAGCCGACGATGGCGCGTGCTTTCATCTTTGTGGCGCTCTCTTATTTGTCACGTCAAAGTAAATTGAGCAGTTTTAGTCAATAATTGCATTGGGCGTGCTCTCCTGAGGAAGAAAATAACATTGTTCTGCTGCGAACTTCTTAATGTCTGACAGGCTGTATTTCTCTATGCGCGCAATAGCCTGGCTTTTCACATGCGTCATGATACTCTATTGGGGGGTAGCAGATAGAAGTGTGGGGTCCGTCCCTGCCATCCGTCAAGTTTGTCATTTATCTGTTTTGAGCACTTCTGTCATTTTTCTTTCTAGTTTGAGCTTTCCCTCGCTCATAGGGCTGCGGGTGATTATTTTTACAGACGCTTTTAATGGTATAATTCTCCATGCGAGATGGCACAACGAAAAAATGGCTAAACGTTTCTAATTATCAAAACTTGTTGCTGTTGCACAATTCGTTGTCCTCTTCCGTGCCGTTAGCCTCAGCCTGCTGTTATATTGCTCATAGTTTCAATTTTCTTATCCTGCAGCTTACGGTGTGAGCGAACGCACGGACGGCAATCCTGTATGATACGAAACGGGATTTCAATACGATGGCATATATTATAAAAGAGAGAGAGAAATAAAAGGAAGGCAGGAAGAGAGAGAGAGAGAGGGAGAGAAAGCAAGGACAGGAAAGGCAGGGAGGTCAACCAGAAGAGTGCCCAGTTTGCTACTCTACACTGGGGGTGGGGGAAAGAGGAATAAGAAGAGAAAAAGAAAGGAGAGAGCTCTAAGCACTGAGTGCGTGTGGGAGGGACACTATACACAGGGACACTATAAACGGTCTCTTAAGCCGGTGCATTTCAAGTATTGCACTAGTGCACGAATCGCTTTTCGTGCCAGTGACAGGTGTGGCCACGGTCCGAGTATCTTTGAATCGGTGAACGGTCTTGAGTCCAGTTGGTGTAAAGTTGCCCGCAGAGAGAGGCGTTGTACATTGTAACGAGGGCAGGTACACAATAGGTGCTCGATGGTTTCCTCGCACCCACAGGAGTCGTACATTGGGCTCTCGGCCATTCCCAAGCGATAGGAGTTTGCGTTCGTGAACGCCACTCCCAACCACAAGCGGCACAGCAAGGTTGTTTCGCCGCGGCAAAGGCTAGATGTCAGTTGTAGCCGTAGCGTGGGGTCCAGTTTATGTAATCTGCTATTGAAGGCACCTGAACTCCAGAGATCTTGTGACTTTTTGCGTGCATGTAGGCGAAGTTCCCTGGCAGCGTCCGATCTCGCCAAAGGTGTTGGACGCGTCTGGGTATCTTCATGGGCAGACCGGGCAGCCTTGTCAGCTAGGTTGTTTCCGACGATGCCACAGTGAGCAAAAATCCACTGAAATATAATGTTGTGCCCTCTTTCCAGAGCATGGTGGTGCACTTCCCTGATGTCAGATATCATCTGCTTGTAAGTTCGGTGATGTAATGCAGACTTGATACTGTGAAGAGCTAGAATCACAAAATACGACCCATTTCTCTGTTGGCTCTTCGGTGACGCCCGTAATAGCGGCATGGAGTGCTGTAAGTTCTGTCGACATAGATGTAGTGATGTGTGACAATTTGAATCTAACTGTAACCTGCCTAGCTGGAACGACGAATGCGGCAGTTGAGCTGGAAGGTGAGGTCGAACCATCGGTATATATGTGTATGTGGTCATGATACGTCTGGTGCAGTAATAGGAGCGCAAGTTGCTTCAGAGCCGGCGACGGATGATTGGACTTTTTTATAATTCTAGGAATAGCAAAATTCACTTGAGGCTGTCGCAGGCACCACAGGGGAGATGAAGGCTTCGCCGCCGGTGTAAAAGATGACGGTATGCACTCTTGATGAGCGCTAATCACTCTTGAAAAGGTCGCTTGAGGTCTCTCGGCTGGTAGGGAGGCCAAATGATGGTCGGGGATCCTTGACGGATGGCGAATGCGTGCTCTGATAGAGTCGACAGCTACGTGTGTCTGGATAATATGGTCTCCCGCGATGGCAATTGTTGTTGCTGCTGAGGTGCACCGAGGCAGCCATAAACACGTGCGTATAGACCTTGTATGCTCTCCAAAGCGCGAAAGTTTGTCTTGCATGCATTTGACAGGAATGTTAACCAGTAAAGAGTCCGCTTTGCTACCCTGCGCTGGGGGAAGTAGAAGAGGAATAGGAAATAGGGAGAGAAAAAGAGAAATGGGGTATAGAGACGCGCACCAACAGCACTACAGAGTAAAATGCGCTCGCACCAGCCAGACGTTCTCAGAAAGCGCAGAAGTGCCTTTACTGCCTTTTGAGCCGATGACTGGTGGGGACGGTGTTCTAGGTATTGTCTGTTCACTCAGAAGACGATTATCTAGTTTCCTGAAGGTGTTGGACATAGATTGCCTTTGTGCTTCAAATTGACGACAGTGCCGCAATAGGTGGTCAGTGTTCTCCTCGCAGCCGCAGAGATCAGATGCAGGACTGCCATCTATTCCAATTACTGCTGAATAAGCTTTCGTGAAGGCAACACCCAACCACAACCGACACAGAAGAGACGCTTCGCGTCGGTGCAGGCTGGCCGGAGGTCTGAGTTGCAGCGAAGGATTGAGTTTGTTCAGTCTGGGGCACCTTGCATGTGCGGTGTTCCACTCAGATAACGAGAGTCTGCGTGGTAGAAGGCGAAGTTGTCTCGCAGCGTCGGTCCTTGAGAGAGGAATGGGGACGCAGTGGTCTTTGTTTGACGTCCGAGCTGACTTATCTGCGTCATCATTTCCAATGATACCGCAATGACCTTGTATCCATTTAAATAAGATAACATGGCCTTTTTCTCTCAAGTGGTGGACAACTTCCACGATTTCACTCGTGAGGTCAGCGTGAATTCCACGTCGGAGAAATGACTGCACACATTGCAAGGCCAGCATTGAACCGCAGAAGACTGCCCATTTTCGAGGACTTTCAGCATTTATCAGATGAAGCGCGTCGCGGAGAGCCGCGAGCTCTGCAGCTCTAGACTTAGTGATACGGCAAGTCTTGAACAGCTGGGTTATTCCCGTTGTTGGTATAGCTACAGCGCTACCGGAACTGGTTATCTAGTTGAACCATCAGCATAGACGTGTGTGCGGCCGCTGTATTTCTCGTACAAAAGGAGTAAAGTAATTTGCTTGAGTGCTGATGCTGGCAAGTCCAACTTTTTCTGAAATCCTGGGATTGTATGGTTTACTTGAGTACGGCTCACACACCATGGAGGAATCGAAGGTCTTACCGCGGGTGCGTAACCTGACCTGAAAGAGGTACGGTGCACGAAGACAGTTGCAGTGAATGTCGTGCAGGGACCTTCTACTGGGAGACTTGCGAGGTGGTGGGTAGGGGTCCGGGCGAAGTGTCTTATGTGCAGACGAATTGTTTCAATGGTAATGTGCGTTCTAATAGTGTAATCTTGAGCGACTGCAATAACTTCAGTCATTGACGCGTTCCGCAGTAGACTAAGGCAAGATAGACCTGAGGGATCGGGCTTGGATGCCTTTGATTGTATTCAGTTTAGTACTGCAGATGTTGGAGATGACCGGTACGCTATACCGCAGTAATCCAATAAAGAGTGTATTAACACTCCCCAGGTTTTTCCTGCTAGGAACCTAAACATATGGCAAATTCCCGTCAGTCATTGTTTCACATAATTCACATGAGGGGTCCAAGAGAGATTTCTGGAAATAACCACCCCCAAAAATCTGCACCACCAGTGATACAAAAATCACATGAACTGCTCCAACGAGCGTGACGACGTGAAATAAGATATACCTCAGGAAACACACACGCACTCGCGCGCGCACACACACACACACACACACACATATATATATATATATGTATATATATATATATATATATATATATATATATATATATATATATATATATATATATATATATATATATATATATATATGTATATATATATATATATATAACTACAGTGACGCTCATTACTAAAGACGCGTCGTTTTTGGTATAAACGTTCACAGCATAATTCCCATAAGGATGCCACTACGTTTTAGTTTTCCATGTGCAAGAGGCAACAGGTAATGGGAAGACCAGACGAGAAAGAAAAGTGACAGCAGACGACAGCCATCGTCATCTTATGATTGGCAAGAGGTGCTGATTCTAAAGCCCAGACTATAACATCGGTCCTGGGCGAAATGACGTCACTCAAGTCTTTAAGTCACTTCGTGCGATGTTTTTCTATATATTCCTCCTCTTAATTAAGAAAGCCTAAAACAGCAAATTATGAGGTTTTACGTGCCAAAACCACGATTTGATTATGAGGCACGCCGTAGTGGGGGACTCCAGAATAATTTGGACCACCAGGGGTTCTTTAATGTGCACCTACACCTATGTAGACTGGTGTTTTCGCATTTCTACCCCATGGAAATGCGGCCGCCATGACAGGGATTCAATCCCGCGACCTTTACAGTCCAACACCACAGCCACTAAGCAACGACAGTGGGTGAAAGCCTTGAAAGGCGTTTGTAAACTCGGTGCAAGAATTTTCTTCTAACTAGTGACCGTCTTAGGGTGACGCGTGCCTGCTGCGGAGTTTATTCAAGTCAACATGGTGGCATGAAAAAGCCGGTCACAGCGGCCTGGTATCGCGAAGTGAACAATGTGAAGCGTGCACAAAGCTGGAAGTCAAACGCGTCGATCAGCACGATCAGCATATGCACTGCTAGAATTATGGTAGAGGCAAAAGGCGTAGCACATCAGAAACAGGACAAAAGAAGAACACAGACGACATACACGTTTGGCGCTCCTCGTCACTCCCGCGCTCCACGTCACCAATAAGCCCAACGTGCAACTTTAGTCAACTTCATTGCTAGAATTATGCTGTCTTGCGTACTCTCCCAGCGCCGCACAGTTCGTTCATATAACTCTGTGCGTTCGAACGACGCTACGACATTTGGGTGTATTTAGCGGTGTAAGTGCATATTGTATGGATAGCACTGAAGGAGTGAACGAACTTGACATTGACGCTTTAGTGCTTGCATCCTTCAGTTGACAACTCAAAATTTTTTTTTCATTTATGTGGTACTGCCATATTTACGTTCAGTCACAGTGCACGTATCAGCAACGTCTCAGGCACGCTTCGACTTTGTCCCAGTGATAGTTCCGACTTCACATGTTTTAATTCTCCTCAAGAAAAGTGGAAAAATGCTTATCAGGAAAGGTGTCAGGCAAGGAGACAAAATCTCTCCAGTGCTGTTCACTACATGCTTAGAAAAAGTATTCAATCTGTTAGACTTGTAAGGATTAGGGGTGAGGATCAACGGCGAATATCTCAACAACCTTCAGCTTGCAGATGACACTGTCCTGTTCAGCAACGCCGGGGACGCATTGCAACAAGTGATTGAGGGTCTTAATCCAGAAAGTGTAAGAGTAGGGTTGAAGATGAATATGCAGAAGACAAACGTAATGCTGAATAGCCTGTCAAGCAAACAAGAATTCGCGATCGGCGGTCAGCCTGTATAGTCTGCGCAGGAGTAGGCTTATCTACGGTCGATTACTCACAGGAGACCCTGATCATGAGAAGGAAACTACAGAGGAACAAGAATGGGTCAGAGAACATACGTCAGCCATTACGAAATCATGACCGGTACCTTATTACTCCCGTTAACGACTGCAGTAACCTTTTCAATTGAAGAAAGAAGTGTGCAATCATTGCATTCTACCGGTACTAACATATTTGGCAGAAACTTTGAGGTTAGCAAAGAAGCTTGAGAACAAGTTAAGGACCGCGCAAGGAGCGATGACACTTTAACAGACAAGAAGACAGCGGTGTGAATCAGAAAGCAAAGGGGGGTATTTATATTCTAGTTTACATTAAGAGGGAGAAATGGGAGCTGGGCAGGCCATGAAAGTCATAGGGTAGATAATCCAGTAGAAACAGAGTGGGTGCTAGTGGAAAGGAAGCGCTGTCGAGGACGGCGGAAAATTAGGTGAGGTGATGAAATCAGGAAATCTGCAGGCAAAACTTCAGATCAGCTAGTGCAGGTGAGGTGTAATTAGAGATCGCTGGGAGATGCCTTCGTGTTGCAGTGAATATATAAGTACGCTGATGACGTTTCACAACGTCCAAAATTCGCGCGGAATTTTAAAGGGCTGTGGCTCTTGAGCCGCAGTTCGTTTCGTACTGCGAGGCCGCATTCGCATGTTTACCGAACGGCGTCGGGCGCCATTTGAACACCACCACCCTAACCTTGGCATCGTACTATATGTGCAGTGACTGCTCTGAACAAAGTACGTCAGTGTCCGCAGATCGCAGACTTGAGCCGACTGGGCCCGAAAGCAGCTCGAATGTTGAACCGTTATATATGTATATGTACATTGCGTGCGGTGCTGCGCAGTATTCTTACGTGCACTTGAACGTGTGTTCTTATGAAGCTGGTGAATTTATGGAAATGTTGGTGGTCGATTATGGCGATGATACTGACGGATTAGCCTTGACTTCTATAAAGTGACAATTGGGCTATTATAGACACCATAGTTAGGGGCTCCATGCCTCCACGTCACCAACCTATGATTTTTTTACTTGGCTCCAAAATTGCAGCGTACATGCGTTTCTGCATTTCGCCTCTGTCAGAATGCGGCCGCCTCAACCTTCAAAACGGACTCTTGACTTGGTTTGAGGCGTTATCGTGTTTTATCAGCTGAGGTGAATCCAAGGAGAAGTAATGAACGGTGATACGACGTCAAAGCAGCGAAGCTATGCAGAAAATATACAGTGAAACTCGCGCGTGCGAATTTTACATACCGGAATTTTCAGTCATAAATTTGATGGTGTCGGTAGCCACCACTTTTTCTGCATTTATCTTTCATGGCTACTTTTATAACTCTCCGTGCCCTCTACAGGGATTCCACGCGAAGGGAGCGCGCGTTTCGTCGTTGTTTGCCACTCGACGGCATCATCGGCCATCAACGGCCATCAACTGCATCATCAACGGCCAGCATCTTAGATGATACCCGCTGGCGAGAGAGCAGATATAGTGCCTATGCGCGGCATTGGAACCACACCCGCAACCGTGTGCAGCGCAATCGCATACCACCCCGAAGGACGTGTGGGTGCTGCTGGACTTGCCTTGAGGCCATATAGACTATTTAGAATGCAGTTTTTTTCTCTCTCTCTTCCTAATTAGTATCGAAAAAGAGACATTTAGTAACTCTGTATTATGGTGGTGGTGGTATTGCTACAAGTGGGGTTAACCTGCAAGACATGGCCGGCAATTGTTTTACCATAGCGTCTGTTTCTGCGCCAAATGTGTCACTATGTGTCCATCAGTCCTGTGTGTCGCAGAAATGTGAGAAAAATACGTCGCAATTCCATTGCCATTGTTTTGACGGTGATGAAGTGAGCGGGCGAGCGAGAGCGGTTTCACTTGTAGACGCTGTAGCAGACGCCCGGAAAAGAAAGCGGTCGGCGATGGGTGTGCAGTAACTTCTCGTGCGAATATAGACTGGACCACGGATGCATGATGTGCGACTGCCACTTCGGTTGGATCCTTTATCTTAGCGTAACTTTTTGTTTTAGAAAATGGGTACGAATGGCGCCCGCTTTGTGAATGCCACCCCAATTTCCCATTGCCGACAACGGTAGACTGACTCACTATTTTGCGGGAGTTGAGTTCGTATACGAATATTTCTTTTTGCGACAATTTGTATATTATTGAATGCCACTGGCATATCACCATGTTGGATTGGCGACGTGTCAAACACGCGGACTCAGGATGTGCGCCATACAGGATTAAGAAAGCACATGCTACTAATACGACACACTTCTCCCTATAAAAACATCTTTTTTTTTTTCGCTTACTCTAGAGGCCTTACTGTAAAGCAAGAACATACATTGCGTAGCATTTCAGTGCCAGCAACGTACAACTAAATTCGGAAAACGCTGGGTACACTTTTGTTTCGCGAGCAATCTCTATAAAGAAAGCCAGGAGTCTCCTAGAACTGTAACGATGTCAGAACTGTTCCCAGTTAAAAATAAATACAGAAAATAATTTCTTACAACGCCGCCCATTTGGCCTTCGGGCGGTTCCTTTGTGTGGTATTATTCTGCGAACACAGCCGAGAGCTCTACGTTTTCGTCCTTGCAATTGTGCCATGCAGTTCGGCTCCTTGCGTGCCTAATGCAACTGTACGTTCCCCGTTTTCCTCCTCACTGCTCCATTATTTAGCGCTTCTTTCTTCGGACAATATAATAGCACGAAGACGAAATAAAGCCCGCAGACGTAGTGGCGAAGCAGGATCGTTTCCGCATGCACCCGTTATAGCCCACAGTGCGTGCTCTTGGTCGGTTGCGCAAGTTTGCCTGGAAAATAACGCCTTGGATATAGACACGGCGCGGCTTCCGAGGTCATTTGCACTACGCAGACATCTTCGCCACGCATCCTGTTCGTGATTATGTGGCGCCAATCAATCACTTTCTCCCGCTAATTACAGAGTCTTTCATCCCCGGCCGTTCATTTCCAGGCGAGCGACTGACAGAACCGGCACTTTGTGTAACACCAGCAGTATCACGCTTCTGGGCTAAACGCCGCTGCCATTACTGGAACCGGCGCTTGCATCCATCTACAGCACATGACAGCTGATTCTCCTACGTAACAACCCCTCGTGTACGAAAGGAAAACAGACCGCGAATAAGTATGGTGATGACTCTTTCATGGTTTAGGTTTGTCCGTGAAGCGCTTTATTTCCACAAAGCCTCGTAGAAGAGACGGGGGTGACATCGAGGTCACGCTGTTCGCATGTTGTACGCCGGAAAGTGGCGCTTTAGAGACAACGAAACTCTTCAGTTATATTTCTGATTAATATAGACGCCTCTAATAGTGCTGACTTATAAGTTGCCTTGACCTCGCACAAATATTCTGGTTTACAACGCTACATTGTAATTTCAAGAGGGTGCCGGCTCCTGATCATGTTCAGCGAGAATGGGAGCTTTGTCATTGACAGAAATTGTGGCTATATATAGGCAGCAATGGCTTGCGGTCGTTGTCTGCTGCCCAGAAGTGTCCTCCTTAAGGCAACATTGGCATAGCAACAACTGCCGTATAGGCTTACTTTCTTTCAATTAATTGATAAAAAGGTCTCTTTCTTCAGTAGTAGCCCTTTTCTGTAGAGCGGTAGTTGAAGAATGAGTCTACATGCTTTTTATAAAGCTGGGTATTAGAACTAGAGTGCTTCTCTGACGTTAACAAACCAGCGGTCGCCAACAACATTATGCACTTGCTGATGGGCTCGCTGTCTTCTTGTTTACCCAACACCGGTCACCTGATCTTGCACGACCATTGCGAACGGCGGTCTAATTTTGAATGTAGTGTATTTTTGCGTTATTTTAGACGTGCGTGTAATCTATGGTAGGTGTATCACTTATCATCCCCAACCTAAAAAAAATAATGTAAGAAATCTAGCACGTATGTTTTGAATTCAACACTATGGGCCCTAGTGCACGTACTTTCCTGAAGATCTGATGTCGGTAACACATTTTATGCAAGTGATTCGAAATGTGTAGTAAAACGTTTCTAACCCATTTTTGTTTTGTAAGTAAATTGTTTTCTTTTTAAGCACGGAACTGTGCACTATGACATCCCAGCCGCGTTTACCGAGATGGATGTGATGCCCTCCCATCTTTCTGCTCGTGTTCGCTTCCCTTTGTTCTTCAGTGCGTTGGAAGCAGCACTGGGGCGAGACGCCACAACGGGCGTTCCTTCGCAAGGAGAGCGCCGCGGCTATCGGGCGACCTTCCGCAGAGCTGGCTGTGATGCTTAGCCTGGCGCGTCGCCTTCTTCCCGCGTTGGCCGCGTCAGGTGCAGCGGCGTGACGAGCGGCGTACGTCACGCCGTCGATCATCATCTCCTCAGTCCCGTTCTGTCCTCGATATCCTTGCTTCGAGCGGCCGTGAGACTGCGAGGCAATCGACAAGACAAAGGGTTCGATTCAGAGAGCGGTTCAACGTCTTGCGGGTGGTTGGGACCTTGAAAGCCGCCTCCCGGTCACCAGGAACGCCTCGCTGAGCACGCTCTTTGGGAAATCGAGGCGTGCGCACAGCGGGGAACCATCGGCAGCTGCGGCGAAGGCCGCGCATGCGCCGGCCGGTGGCCAACAGTGCTTCTTGTACGGCGTGCTCTGCAGCCCGTACTTCGAGCCTTCGAGCCTCATGACATCAGCTTTGGCAGCATTCGGAACACCGGCAGCGGCGGTTACGTTAGAGTTTCTTCGTTGTGTTCTAGAGCATAATCGCTGCCTCTCATCCGAGTGCCGCAAACAGCAGCGCAGAGGTTTACTGCGGGAGCAAGTGCTATTCGAAATAGCTCTATAATTTTACTGAATAGAATTGGGCGAAATAAGAAGCTTTTTTGAGTATTTTCGGTTTGTTCATGTGGGACATTTGTGCAAATCGTACGCAGTGCGAACGCAAGCTGTCTTCAAAAAGACGTTTAAGGAGATACATATAAGGAAATCGAGACACGCCCAGTAGCAGACATTAAAATTCTAACGACACTGGTAGCGGAGGCTGCCGGTTCATGATTAACGCGTATATTAGAGTACGGTTCCTATAGTTTTAAAAGGCATGGAAACGTTTGGCGCAGTCCTAGATGTTTGCCATAAAACATTATGTGTCTCATTTTATTTTGTTAAGGATTTCGTCAACCTGACTTTTGGCCCTTCGTATTCATTCTTCATAACTTCTCCCTTGAGATAGGGGATGGGAGGGGGGGCTAGAAGGTGCATTTGACAACGGAATTACAGCGACAAATGTAACTTACAGTTTAACAACCGCGTGTCCCTTCATAGCTATTTTTCTTGCGCATGGTATCAAAGCAAACGTGTGTGTGGCTCATCCCTTTAGCTTATCTTTTTTTTATACGCATCTTCTTGTGTACAGTGCTCAGTGATTGAAACATGATACTCTGAGAGTGTGGCTGCCGGAACTTTTTTGCGCCACCGCTGGGTGCTGGGGATACCGATCTGATGCTTTTTTGTATCGAATGAAAGCGAGGCGAGTGCCTTTATAATGACTTTTCTTTTTTTTTTGGGGGGGGGGGGGGGGCAAAACCTTTTTCTGATTATGAGGCCCATGGGAGTGGGGGACTCCGGAAGTTTGGACCACCTGCGGTTCTTCACGTGCCCCTAAATCTAAGTACATGGGTGTTTTCGCATTCCGCCCCCATCGAAATCCGGCCGCCATAGGCGGGATTCGATCCCGCGACCTCGTGCTTAGCAGCCCAACACTATAGCCACTAAGCAACCGCGGCGGGTGTCGTAATGAATTATGACAGTGTTCGGCCCCCTCAGCGATCATCCAGCGTTCACCAGTGACGCAAGAAAGCGCCAGCCATCATGCGATCCGAGTATACTGTTTCAATCGCTGAGTGCTCTACGTTCTCTTTCAAATTACCGTAGATGAGGAGCGCTGTGCCTAATACTTGGTTCTCCATGAGTGCGCTATTTAAATGAGACATTGTCGAGCAGCATTTAGAATACTAAATATACGGGATGATCAATTTTACGTTAATTTGTTTTGTTAAATTCTGTTGAATACTTTAGTGAACTTGTATTAACTATTTGAAAGTGTGTTTCGATTTCTCCTGCTAATAATGTCCTCTTTTGAATAATCCAACTCAAGGACACGACTTGCGTTATCGGTCACGGGTGATTTTTAAAGATTCCGTAAAGCTAAAAATGATCACCCCGCATTGTTGCAATTGTGCTATTATAAATTAGTATGACTACTCAAAGAAAAATTATCTCATCTTTAGCCTGAGGAAGAAGCTATGTCATAAGCATCAGAAAACCAGCCGTGACAAAGCTGAAGATATCAGATAGTTGCACAGTTTTTCAATGTAGCTAGAAGAACTCCTCGCTGTATATAGCGTTAGAAAATTGGCCGACTAGTCTCATTTCCACGGGCTGCACGCAGACCTGCAACCAACGACAAAGCTCAGCTGCTAGTGAAGCAAAGTATAGCTCTGAAATGCGCGCGATGAAGGTGAAAAAACGCTGCGACTATAGAGTTGGGACGCGTCCGCGATGACGTGGATTCATTTCCGCAGTCGAGCAGCGCTGACTTGAATGGCTGATTCGAATGCACCGCGCTGAACGAATTTCTATTCTGGGATATCGCGGTAGGCGACGGGACAAGCGGGATTGGCTTGCTCCACCGGCTTCTTGTTTATTTTATTATTATTTGTCTGCGACGGCTGCTTTCGCTGCTGCTTGCCTATCTGCTGGAGACGCTACTTCCGTGTTATCAGTTGTCTCCGCGGGACTTCTTTGCCCGTTTTCCCAGCTCAGGGCAGCAGGAATAACTCCATTCACAGAAGGCGTGGAGTGGCGCCTGCTGTTCAATGGGATCCGACGACGACGCAGGAGCGCTGCTCCGATACTTATGCTAGTTGGACGGAGACAGCGGCGAGTTATGCCAGCAGCGTGACCACGCGCTGAGGTCGACGACGTGCCGACCCTCTGTTATCGCTCGTTGCGAGAGCGGCGCGCGCGTGCGCCACGCGCTTAGACCGGCTTCCACGGCGCTACTCGTTTTGCTGGCGTCGGCCACGTGCAGCTTCCGCCGGGCTCGGGTGGCTGGAGAAGCGAGTGGTTCACCTGTACACCGAGCTCCAACGTGTGCGGTCTTCTTTGCGGCTGATGGGCGCAACCACTCTGCTATCGAAGAACAGCGCGCTGGTGCGCGCCCTTCGTTCTCCCGTCATATATGCAGTTGCCCACAAACAATCTATAAATGCCTGTTCTGCAATAAAGGTTTTATGCTTATGCAGCCTAACTGGGGAACCTGCCATCGAGGAGCACATTGTTCACACGCGCGAGGGGCCTATGGAGCGCCTCACACTTAACTCCAGGTTTCCTCCAAGTACATGTAGTTTGCCGTAGTTTCGCATTCACAAAATCTATATGGGCAATTACAGTGAAACACCTTTATAACCAAGTGCTCGGTACCCCCAAATGATTCTTTATACAGATCGCTTCATTGTAAAGGTCGCACACCAAAGTGCTCATAATAGAGCAGGCAAACTACGTATACGTTCAACAGAAAAGCTTTATATAACGTGAATTCAAGAGAGACTTAGTGAAATAAGTCGCAAATTTTTATACACAATTTGTCTGACGGAGTGTGGGACTGCGGTTAAGCTTCTTGCGTTGAAATTCACAGCGTGTTCAGCGGCGAAACGCAAGAGCTATGCAGAGTAATGCTGCTTCGACTCCCCCTGTCGTGAAAATTATTGGCTCCTATACAGGCTCTTTCTCACTGTTGCCTTCCTAGACGCTCACTTCCTTTTCACCCTAGATGGCTTTGAAGACGCCTACGCTCGTCAGTTACGATTACATCATCACGTCGTCATCAAATGCCACATATTTATGAGGTGTCGCACCCGCTGACGCATTACGACAAGCGTACGAGTTGAGCAATTCCAGCAGCAGTGCAGCAGGACTATACTTCTGCCATAAGCACGCTCGTCATGTGCGTAGGCACATGACGGCACTGCTATTAATGCTATGGCGCAGAATGCACCGCAGTGCCGCCACTGCTCTCCGCAGACGTGGCTTTACAACGAGTACGCCACGTAACCGTTACGTAGCGTTCGTTGTAACTCAACGAATCAGTCGTCGGCAGCACGAAATTATTTTTTTTTTTGTGCAGGAAAATTTGTTCTAGTGGTCTTCGTTGTAAAAGTGTTCGTATGAAACATAATTGAGATGAGACAATACGTGTGAAATGAGACAATACATATGAAACATAATTCAGCCGTGACATATAGTCAATCCTTTTTTTATGCAGGTCACTTCGCTGTGAAGGTGTTCGACTGTATATACGTGTACGGGAGCAGAAGAGGCCTTCTGCTCTGCTTTTTTTCTTCGTTACATTATATTTTCTCTTTTTTTTCTTTTCGTTTCTTTCACATATTACTGACATGTGCTCCGCCACCGGTAAATTACTGGAAACTCCTGTGCTTTCAGCGTGCACCGTAGTATCGACATAATTCCACTTGTGCTTAGTGCTACCGCGTAGCCAACTGTTTGTCGATGCTTGCTACTTCTCTTTTTCTTTGTTTCCACTGCCACGATACACACAAGATACATATCAAGGAATGAGCACAAATAATGTGCGCGCATTGCACACGTGCACGCCAGGCAGAGTTTCGACATGCGGAATTGTTATACAAGAGCACAGTCCGCAGTTGCATTGCCCTCAAAAAAGCGAGCGAACGCGGGCACAATAGCTCACGCATCTCTTCGATTGGCTAAGTGGCTGTGGTGTTCCTTTGCACAGCACAGGGCCACGGGCTCAATTACCGGCCGCAGCGGCCTCGTTTCGCTGAGGGTGGAGTGCAATAACGCCTGAGTACAATGACCACCTCGATACGAAAGGGTGCGCTGTTATAATGTATACTCAAACGACGCTTGCTTGAGGAGTGGAAGTCTGCAGACGCGACGCGCTTACGCGTGGTAAGCGACCCCGGTGTTCAAAAAATTGTTGCCGTGAAACGTTTTAATGTGAAATAATTATATGCCCCATTGACGTCAACATCGTCAGGCAGGTTTCTGTAAACAAAGCAAATTAATGCCTTCGAAAAGAAGGCTAGGTAAATTTCGACCTGGGTGGGAATCGATCCCGGGCCTCTGGGGTGCGAGATGAGCATGCTTCCCCGACGCTACGGTGGTTGTTTTCTTTTTCTTTGCTGCATGGAATGCGTGAGCAATGTCTTTAGAAAGTAGTTACTTTACATTTGGACATAGTGGCTCCATAGTTGTGGTTGACCAAAGTTGTGCCTAGTGCGTGCGTCATTTACACGTCACGTCACTGCCTTCCACGTGTCACTTGCTCTTCAGATTTCACTGTTGCTAGTGTCTACTTCAATGCACTCCGAAGCGTCTACCTCAGCGGCAGCTGTGAAACGTGGTCGCCCACGGAAGCACGCCTCAGAAGACGAAGCAAGGAAAGACAAAAGAAAGCGACATAGTCACTACAGACCTACCATTGGCATAAAATAAAATTCATCATTCAGCAGAAAATTGGTGCGAATATTTCCAGCCTGTAGCCAACGTTATACACACACACACACACACAGATTCCGCAGAAAGAACTTTAATGCATGTCGAAAACATCAATCGAAAACATTTCCCCTAAGAGTTTATAATGCTTTCGCATTACCACACGTAAGCAGTCTTAAGTGTCTCTGCTGAATTTTTTTCAGGGCCACTCAATCGTACGCAACAGCGATATCCCGTTTCATGTTGCTCCATTGTGCACGTCAAAGGGACATTAAGGAGTTATATAATTTGAGCTGTATTAGTAAATTATGCTTGTACGATACCAAACAATCTACTTGAAGTGTTAGAAGAGGCTTGGCGTGCCACAGAAGATGCAAAAAAGCAAGACGGGTGGCGCTGCGGCATCGGAGTTCCCGCACCCGCACGTCGTAATGTCATGGATTTCGACGGCCTCTGCTCTGACCTGATTAGGGTTTTATCGGTTATGATTAAATATATTGTATGCGCGAAAGACTAAACTTACAAGTTTAGTTTATTAAGTCCCCACTTTTACTGGGCCACAACGATTGAAATACAAAAAAGTTACTTCATGACGTCCCCATGACGTACCTACACCGTTGTTTTGGCGCGAAATGCTAGAAATTGAACTTCGACCTTTATTCTGTCTTCTAATAATCAACCGTTCTGGCAAAATTAACAAAAGTTACTTTCAAACGAATATTTTCTCAGTGTAAAGGGATTTAATGTTTCTTTAACGCCTGTTACGTCTTAAGGTGACCAAGGGCATTAATTACACGATTACCACGAGGCAAGCCCACCCATTCATCAGCGCTTATCCAGTAGTCAATGCAGCGTTGACACCGATGCTTGACGGGTGCACAAAAGGCCCCTCTACCAGCACCCGACAACCTGAATTAATGATGAAAAGAACCAACGTCAAATGCTAGCGTGGGAACACCTTCCACCTCGGATTCCCAGATTTCTACGCGCTTGCTAAATATGCGGGGGCATATTTAGTAACATCGGAGGCCGAGTTCGGCGGAATGGTGTGGGCGGGACATCGCCACCGAATCGACAATTGTGACTGGCCACGATACCGTCAACAGATTCCCTAGTTTAGATAGGGAAAACGACAGTATTAAAAGCGAACATTTTTCATGTACTCGTCAATGGGTTTGGTAGTTTCTTGGGCCAAACGCCACCTCGAGCCGCAACACGTCTTTTTAAACTCAGTATCTTTCAAAAATATTCAAAGGTGCTCAACATAAATCCTCCAGAAACCTCTATAATGGCATCTCTCGTAGGCAGCTGTAGCTGCTGCTGCTATTATTATTATTATTATTATTATTATTATTATTATTATTATTATTATTATTATTATTATTATTACTACTACTACTACTACTACTACTGCTACTACTACTTTTGACTATTGTCTGCCGCAAATAAAGTAAGTCACACAAAAAAATAAAACAATGACGATCCATACTTTGTTTTTGAGGAATCTCCTTCGAAGATGTAAAGCAGAAACAGCCAGTTTCTGTAACGTGAAATAAGAAGGAACGTTGCGTGCGCAAGATTTTCCACCCGCTGAGTTTCTCCTTTTTCATTGCAGCAAGAAGCGATAATTTATCGACTAACTGCTTGTAAAAAGGCAAACAAGATCAAATAAGCATTGTAGTATAGCCGGGAGAACGAAGGAACATGGTTGCACAGCTTGAGTTGTTAGACTACAGTTATTAGAAGTCCCGGTCTACCCGGGATGTGCAATAATTGAAGGTCTCTTCGAAATCACGACGCTTGCGCAAGCCCGAGTTCTCGCGATTCCGTGTCCAAGTTGCGAGCACTGAAGCAATTTTTGATCGTATCGATACGACAATCAGCAAGCCAAGAGATGTGTGCATGCGCGAGAAGCTTCGCGAAGCAATGGCCCGTGGCCGAGAAAACAGCGCTTGTGGTGTCTTCTTGTCTCGTCCCTTGTCTACATATTGCGCTGTTACTAGCAGGGCGAGAAAACAAGCGACAGTAGCAGCGCAACAATTGAACACCAGGCCAATCGCGTGCAACGAAGAAAAGTGCACTGGATGCATGCGAATGTCTAGGAGGCAGCAGATTTGCGCCTTATCAGCGGGAGAAGTTGTCTATCGATGATTCTCGAAGAGCGCTGCCTGCGGGACTCATTAGACGCGCCGCCGCAGACGGGAGCTGCGCAGCAACGCGCTTCTCGGCACCGCCAATCGCTGTGGGAAGCGGAAGGCAGCTCGAACAAACCTGTGCGCAGCGGAGCCACAGTAACTAGCTTGCTTGGACATTTCGTTCCGGGCTATTTTATGTGCACCAGCTCCAGAGCCTAACAATGTTATCTGGGTGGCCACCGTACGTGGCCGGCTTCCCGCGAAGCTTTCCCTCGGCAATACTCTGCCTACGCGACGCTCTGACTTCATGCATGATTTGCGCGGCAAAGGAGGTTCATTGCGCAACGTCAGGGTGTTGGCGTATCAGCAACTATAACATACCCGCTCCGCGGCATCTCATAAGCCATGGTCTGCTGCTGATGAAAGCCAAGTCGCGGGTTTGCGTCCCTACCGCCGGCGACGTAATGCTTAAATGACCGCGTAGAGAGGTTTCCGTACACGACGGCAAAGGGCCTCGGATGACCAAAATTGATTCCTCTACGCCCATTGTCGTGCTCTCATTGTTGAATATTCTTGCTTCTGCGTTCTCGCCGTACTTTCGCACTTTACACAAAAATGACGCAACACTAACTAGCCCAATGAGAGTTATGCCACCAAGTTACCCATTGGATTTTAGAGTAAAAGTGTAGCTTTGACGCGTAAAAGCCCTCCAACGCGCTATTATAAATTACAGTTTTCAAACCAGACCCCGAGCTTACTGGCGTTCTTGCTAGAAGATGCGCGTTGATTATCAATCAAAGTATTGGTCCGATCCAGGCGTAGTAACGATTCTTGAATGAGCGTGCTTGGGCATCTTTAAGTGTGCGTGCGTGTGCGTGTGCGTGTGCGTGTGTGTGTGTGTGTGTGTGTGTGTGTGTGTGTGTGTGTGTGTGTGTGTGTGTGTGTGTGTGTGTGTGTGTGTGTGTGTGTGTCACTTCACATGCCGTCATTTTTATATGTAGTAAAATGGTGACATGTCGTCAGATAAACATCCCCAATTTTTATTTAAAAGGCAGTCTCTGTTTGCTACGAAGGTAACTTGTATGCTTTCAGAGCTTGAAAACAAAATTGTGACACTCAAAAGCCAATTAATAGGGTAACGAGCCAAGAAATAGGATAACATCAATCATACCAATTCTATCATTCTATTCGTAATCCGAACGGCTTACTGCAGAGACTGGTGATTAGATGAACATAATACAACAATGTGTAAAGCGATGACAGAAATATGATGGCAGGATATCAGAGGTTGTTCACAAATATTATCGTTACTAACCTCCCAGAATTTTGCAGACCACTGACGAAGGAAGTCGTCCTCACCGCTGGCTACTAATTTGTCCTGGAATGTTATCCAGATAAGAACACGAATCCTTTTCAACAATTAGTACATAGCACGTTGTGACCTGTCGAGTACTTCGGCAACACAGCGATGCTGCCATAACGCATACATGGAAGCTGCGTGCAAGAACGAGCCTTAGAAACAAGGAACATTTCCTTTTCAGGGTATGCCCTGCACTGTGTTGAAACATGCAGTATGAGTATATCACATCAACAAGTTTTGTGATACGGCAGGTCCTGAAGAGCGTGGTTCTCCGTTTCAAGTAGTCTGCATTTGACGAAGTACGTTTAGTACGTTTAACACGAAGCGTTATTGGGATTACCGCCTTTCTTCGCAAGTAGGGCCTGATGGTAAGGTTTAATTTTGACCGGCAATGTAGCGCCATTGAAAGCGACTCTGCTTTGCGTAGTCCAAGAATAAATCACCACAATTTAGATTAATGTCGGCTCATAGGTCTGTTTAATGCACACAGATCTCTTAATGGAATATTAGGTGATATTCAACGGTTTCTTTGACTTTCTTAAATTTCCTATATTTGGACTAACAGACTTTTGCATTATACCAAATATAAATATAGCATGAAGTATATAAATATACCCTTTGCTTTTTCCATGAATTATATTGAACCAATTTTTCGACGATTATAAGTGCATATCGCCTGTTTTCTTTCGTCTTTCTTTTTTTTTTCTGGTCTTCCTTTCTTTCTTAGTGTGAGTTTTTTACTGATGATACGTGACAGCCCCTTCTTTAGTAGACTACTTGGTGAGCAAATAATTCATTATTAACTAACAATAGGGTTGCATATCAGATGGCCGGCGCCTAAGACACCGCCACAAAATAGATGACGCTCATGGAATTGCGGTCTCAAGTTGATTTTTATGTTTTCGTTTTACTTTTCTGGAAGCGCCGGTTTGTTTACTCCTAACTAAAGTATCAGTCGGAATAGTCTCCATTCAACTATTCAAAGCTAACGCAGTGGCAGACAACAGCGGCTTGTGCGGCATTTTTTTTTTTTTTAACCATTCTCGCGCGTGTTATAATTTTATCACCTAAATCTCCTAAATTTTGTACACTGGAGGCTAAGAAAAGGAGGAGCCGTGAGGCTCGACATTTGCTAGTCACAATCATACGAAGTTAAAGATTATGCGGATCCCATGCACTGTAGCAATAGATGTAAGCGAAGCTTTCTGTGCTATTTGCTTTGACTGACAATAATTAGCGGTGATGTTGAACGTGAATGTTTAATTTCTTCAACGTTTAGTCTACCACGAGAGCGGTGAGTTGATGTTAAACGTTACCTTGCGTGCACCACTGTTGTTTGTCCCTGCGTGTACACAAAACACACAGGGGGAGGTGTTTGCTTGAGGCGTTGTTGTGCGCCATACTTCATAACCTCTGAGAGGGTCGAACAAATTTATTGCCTTACACGGCACATCGAATCGGGGCAGAAGTATTAAACTTTATTTGAATTATGGTGCTGTACGTACGAAAACCACAATCGGAGTATAAGGGAGGCTGTAGTGGGACTCCGGATTAATTTTGGCACAAATAGTGTTCTTTAACGTGTCGTTAAATTTTAGTGCACGAACGGTTTTCTTTTTCGGTTTTTTTTATCTTTTTTTTATTTCACCCCGGTCGAAATGCGACTGCCACGGTCATGATAAAACCCGCATTGCCATAGCCGCTAAGCTACCGCGGCGGGCACAGAAGGGATGATTTGACGTGTGACCGCTTCCGTAGTGCCGCCTAGACCCTACGGTGCGCTTTAATGCGGCTCTGCTTCTGTACGCCCTGGGTAAGTTGTCCACTTGACAAATTTGCATGGCGTTTATTTTTCAAAAACATCAGACACGTACCGTACTGTACCTTGAACTTAAATTTACCCCATTTGCCCGCAACCGCTGTCGTGTCTATAGAAGTAGCGCTTCCTTGCCTTCTCACATCACCTCCCCCCCCCCTCCTCCCCCTTGCATGGGAGCTGGGAGCGAAGAATGGGAACGCTGTTATCCACTCGTCTCGCGACTGCGTTGGTTCTGCCCATTCTATGCCTCTACTGCCCCTCCTCTCTTCCATTCTATCCAGCTTTCCTCTGGACTTGCACGTTAGTAGAAAGGTAAGCGCTGCAATTTCTGCAATGCTTTTGAGGGGGGTCAAGGACAATTACAGCTGTCAAGATGCTAATGTGACGACACCCAGAGAGCCGCAGAGAGCATTGCGCGTATTCGACCGGGTGCAAAGGTCCAAACGAGCTTCTCGCGTCGCCTTTCTCCTCTGCCGCGCTCTTGTCAAGTATGCACACGCTTTGAACCATCCACCGACGCGGTGTGCCAGACAGTAGCAGCAGCAGTGGGAAAGTCGAAGGGAGAGGCAAAGAAAGCTTCGCTTTAACGAACAACGAAGCCAAAGAAAGCACGTGGCAAGTTAATTGTAGTGCTTAATTAAAATGTAGGAATAAATGATGAGCTAAAGGGAAATGAAAGTGGACAAAAAGATAACTTGCTGCAGATCCGGGTAGAACCTTCGCCCTCCGCACTACGCGTGCAGTGCCTTTGAAAATTAAATTCTGCGGTGTTACATACAGAAACCAAGATCCGATTATGAGGCACGCCCTATTTCTGAATTAACTTTGACCACCTGGGGCTCTTTAAGGTACACCCAGTACACGGGCGTTCTTGCGTTTCGCCATAATTCAAATGCGTCCGCCTTGACCGGTATTTGTTCCTGCGAGCTCGTGTTCAGCAGCCCAACGCTATAGCCGCAAACCACCACATCGGGGGCGGTGCTTTACCGATTCAGCAACTGTGGCGGCCAGCCTCCTGCTCACTATCATACGTATATGTGTATCCATGTAAGAGTAGCCCTGGCAGTCTTAGCCAGCGCCGCTCATGAGGGCCAAGGCGGCGGATGTTGAACGCCCTTTTAACCGCAGGCGTAACGCAGAACGTATAATCCCCGTAGAATAAATCTTCATATGTTGCCTCGTGACATCAATACTTCCAGTCTCGAAGCTCTCGCTAGAAAGGAAGGGCCAATTAAACTTTAGTAAAATATGAAAGTCTTAACTTTGCATCGAGGTATTATGTTTAGCTCATTTCGACAAATATCCGGTCGAAGAATTTGCGTTATAAATCGAATGAATAGGGGGGAGTGACCTTTCCCGGAACCACTGTGCTTGTATTTCCTCCGTTCATCGCGCTGTTCTCAAAGCTGCACATCATTGATGTAATTTAAATTCAGTAAACAAAAGTCCCGAGGCTTCTTTTACTCAATACAATGTCTAAATATAGGCAGACAGTGCATCCGGTTGACCGAGTTAGACTGTAAGCTGTTGACCCAATACTGTAGACGCGGGCTGCTGCGCTCATCGTACCGTTGTATACATCGAAAAACGAAATGTTGATGAGCTGAGACACATATCGTAGGTGGTTTCGGAGGCTTCTTCAACGAAGAGCCTCCGGCACGAGCGCTAGACAATTTTCCAAAAATAAGACAGCTGGATGTGCGTGCTTCGTCTCATCAGCGCCTACAATGCGCTGCGAAGGGTTAGCGCGGGCTCGGCAGCTGTGCCGCAGAATACTATCTCGAACGAGGCGGAAATAAGACGACTCCAGGGGGTTTGGTCGCTTCCGCGAGAAAAACGTCAATTCTGACCTGAAAACACGGTCCAGGGACATTTACGACACTCTAAAATTAAGCAAAAAGAAAGAAAGAAAGAAAAAAAGAAAGAAAGAAGAAAAGAAAGAAAGAAAGAAAGAAAGAAAGAAAGAAAGAAAGAAAGAAAGAAAACGACCGCCGGAACGATGACGAGTACCTCATCCCATACTTTCTTTCTTTCCTTTTCTTGCCGAAAAGAATAGACAAAATTTGCCGCACCATAGCTGCAGCGTGTACGCAGGTTTGCAAATGCCCGGTGAGAAGCTGCTACAAACCTTGGGAAAGGATTTGTTACGCAAGGAAGATCATAAACTTCCGTGCAGCGACGGGAACACGCATCCAACGTATCGTCCTGTTATGTCGAAGCCATCATAAATACCGATCGCACTGTTAACAAATGTCGGCAGGCGAGAAGCAGTGCTGGCGGCAGGGAAAGCGGCCGCAAGCCTTATTACCTCACCAGTCATTGCCGCGACGCGTACCCGCGGAAATGCACTCTTCGCAGCGAGGGAGCCGAAAACGTGCGCAGGCCACGCACACACGCGACGCCCCTGTCTTGCCCAAGGGTTCATAGACGCCCCATTCCGTGCCACCGCTGTCTGAAAGTTCCAGACAGCACGATAAAGGCGAAATGCGCTGCGGTCAACGGTGACCGCCATGGGTCATTCAAAACTACTTAGTGCGCGCAATGCGGGCCACGACGTTAGCAGAGGCGTGACGGGCGTACGCCACTAAGAAGACCTTCCACGTTCTTCACACGAGGATGTTTTAGTGTTGACTTGCCGTTGTTACTCCTCTTTAAAAATTGTCGTTAAGCCCTTACTTCACTCGCTTTTCTCTTCTTGTTCTTCTTTTTCTTTTTTTTGCGAACAAGGCCAGAAATATGAGACTGAACAACCAGCGCATCTAGCAGTGAATAACTGGATGCAGGCTGTTGTTTTTGCAAGTATCCAACGACGATGGGGAGGACAGACTGGAATGAAGCTGAAGAAACGGATTTCACAGGCCTAGCCGCACATCATGCCAGCAGGGGAGCTGTTATTAGTGACAGGATTATTTGGAGGGGCGGGGAGGGAATGGCAAAAATGAATACCAGTTTGAACAATAGAAGGCCCGCAAATCAAGAAAATTTGCAAACAAATAATTGGAATGTAAATGTGTCATACAAACATCCCATTATTATTGCGATAGCAATTACATGGACACTCCAGGTGTATATCTTCCGTCGGTGTCAGCATTGCCGTGAGCGTCCCTGTAAAGTCCAAGCGCGATAACATCGTCGCCGTGCGTCGTATGCTATACGTGTGAGTGAAAGTGCGCAACGAGGTGCCGGCGATGGCGGCTCAGTCTCGCTCACGCAACGGAAGAAAGCGGGGAGGACGCACGCAGCCTTCCGTGATTCGCAAGGCTTCGAGGGGCGGGGAGGAAGGGCGGGCGCGTTCTACTCAGGGCCTCCCGACCAGCCGCGCGCGCCCGGCAGGACCGCTGTATCTTGAAAACCATCTGGGACGGGTACTGGTAATGCTGCCACCATACGGAGTTTCGCGACCTTAAACAGCGTCTGCTTGGAGCTCGAACCAGATTGACCATCGGAGAGGGTTTGGCAGGGAAGACGACGTGATGTAAAAACAAATAGCAGAAGTTTATTACACCATTGAGTGTGAGCGGTGGGCTCCTAGACGAAACATACAGAAACGTTCAAAGTGCTTGCACCTGCACGCAAGGGCAGAGAAGATGTGTCTCCACGTGGCAGATCGCTGGCATTCTCATACCCTCCACCATCCGGACAACCTCATCCTCTCTTGCTCCCTGGTAGAGGTCCTTGTCAGGACACGTCGGGTCAATCCACAAAGAGGAACATGGAGGGAAACCACTACTTGGCGCAGAGAATTGAACGAAAGACAGGGTAGAGCAGTATTTGCACCTTCCGCGCATAACGCCCTCTCACACACCCGAAGGACAAGTCTTTTCATGTTGATGAGCGTGATAATTAGGCACGTCCTGTCTCAGGCGTTCGACGTCCGTTCCATCCATTGCCGCAAAAAGTGAACCGTAACAGTACAGAGTCCGCACTGCGCTGTGTTCTTGCGCCTTAGTTCGCGTTGATGCGACCGGCACAGCACGAAGGTCAATTCGCTCGCTGCTGCTGCTACTTTTCCTCACGGCACTGTTTTGACAACTTTTCGAGGTCAGGTAAGATGTGTTCATGTTTGCTTGTGCGCGCGTGACACCATGCTTGTTAATCGAGTTGATATGCTTCTTGTTACAAGTTTATACGGCCAATAAAATTACCATCCCTAAGTCGTATAGCTCTCCACTAATTTGCTATCGCAATCGATGCTTCGCCTTTCGGGTGAAACTGCTACTTTTTTATTCTCGCTGAAAACAGATACATACATACATACATACATACATACATACATACATACATACATACATACATACATACATACATACATGCGGGTGTTTGACGTAACAGACACCACACACACACACACACACACACACACACACACACACACGCACGCACGCACGCACGCACGCACGCACGCACGCACGCACGCACGCACGCACACACACACACACACACACACACACACACACACACACACACACACACGCACGCACGCACGCACGCACGCACGCACGCACGCACGCACGCACGCACGCACACACACACACACACACACACACACGCACGCACGCACGCACACACACACACACACACACACACACACTTTCCACCCGCGCGCATTATTTGCAGGTTTAAGAAGACATACAGAGTCATACAGTGCCACGCAGCGCAGATTGTCTCACAGTTGCAATTTGTCGCACAATCAGTGCATGCAGTATATTTTAGTTAACGCAGCGGCGGCTTTGTAGTCGCTCACGCTGATTTCCAGGTAAGTCAATCCCCAAGAATCTTGATTTCTGTGAGTGGGGGATTGTCTAGCCGATACATTATAGAGGAAAGCACTGCTATTTGCTGTTTAAAACGAGGGCACTCACAAAGAAGGTCTGCGATCATTTTGCAGCACCCGCAAGAGAGTGGGCTATTGGCCATTTCAATGATAAAGGAGTACGCATGTCAAAATGCTACTCCGGGCCATAGACGTGCTAGAAGTATAAGTTACGTCGTGAGAGGCCGTACGGAGAGTCACGGATCCCAAGAGCAGCTCGTCACAGACATCAGACAAGTTCATCATTGTGAAGTTGACAAAGGGCATTACACAGTGTCTCAGTGGTTGCGTAGTCATTGCGGCATCCATCGAAATGACCCCGCGAATGCAGCCACCCTATAGATGTGCCCACTACTCCATTAGCCTCAGCTGTGTTGCTATCCCGCTTTCGAGCGACGTAGCGAAAAAGACCTTCGTGCGCTTTTGTGCGTGACTTAACATTGGACCAATGTAAGTCAAATGAAACTATAAATGCACGTTTTCATTCCCTTGATCTCAATTTACAGCTTCGTCTTGCCTACGGCCCTTCACATCACAAAGGAAGTTAAGAGGGATGCCCTTCTTAGCGGATGAATCTGAAATAATATCGAACATCCGGGGTTCTCTAACGCGCGCCTAAATCAAAGTTTTTGCAATCCACCGCCGTCAGAATCCGGCCGTCGCGGCAGGGATCGCACCCACGAATTCGAGATCAGCAGCGCAGCGCCACAGCCACTGCGCTACTGCGGCTGGTAGGTCGCTTCTCCCGCGCTCCAGGCAAGTGTGCGTTGAGACGCGTACACAAGGACAGCCGGTGCTCAACTAAAATCTCTTATAACTTTAGAAATTGCGCGTTCAGCACCGTAAAATGAAATGCGCCATGAGAGACAAGAACTGAAAATACTTCTGTCATTCTCAGATAGCCGCGTAGAGCGATGCTATTTTCAGCAGAGCAGAGGGTAGACATTTGAATTAAGCTCGCCGTGCCTGGACGCACACGGCTTACCTCCGGGAGCGATGTGTCGGGGTCTAACTCAATACGTATATAGTCATTTCAGTCTTTCAGGGTGTGTATTCACAACCTGCGGTGATCGATCAGTGGCTATGGCGTTGCGCTGCTAAGCACGAGGTCGCGGGATGGAATCCCGATCGTGGCGACCGCATTTAGATGGGGGCGAAATGAAGAAAAGCCCGTGCTTTAGCTGCACGTTAAAAAACCCCAAGTCGTCAACATTAATGCGGTGTCCCCTACTACGGCGTGCCCCATATTCAGATCATGGCTTTCGCACGTGAAACCCCATAATGTAATCTTTAAATGCATTCACAAGATTACTTGGCTATAAAACAACTTGCATTGTGACCGGCGCGTTGTGTGCTCGTCAATTATTATAGCGATCAAGGTGATAACGAGACGATTACCGTGATGATAATCAATCGCACGGAAAAACCTGCATGATAGAATCCTTGTGAACACGAGGCTTGGACTCGTATTCAGAAAAACATTGTGCGCTAGACTTGTTCGTATAAGGAGGTGCCAGTCAATCGTGTTGTTACACATTATTAGTGAATGCGGCTGGCCAACGGCAAATAGCTCTTACGAACAACATGTTTTGTAATTTCAGCCCCATTCTTTTTTTTTAACAATATTACATCAGTCTTGCTTTGAAAGGTATAGAGGGTCCTAATTGTGCAACAAAAGGGCAAATTCAGCAAGGATAGGCACCTCCGTAGAAAGTACAGGCCAACAAAAGTTTCGATTGAGTGAAGCGGTGAAGGGAAGGAAGAAGACGACGACGCTGTTCGATCTGTTGTCACCTCAGCTCTGTAATTTTCCCAAAGTTTTGCTATTCATTGAGTGAGTTATTTATATCCTGGGAAGACGGCCGCATCTTTAAGGCGGTACTGTCCCTATGGAAAGGGTACGGCTGCTCCGGCGCCGACATCTTTAAAGGGACAGCGCCATCCGAAGGAAGCCAGCGTGGCGGAGGCGGCCATGGCCTCGCAAGGCGTGGAGCTGCCAGTCATCAGGGACGATCAGCAGTCCAGTACGTCATTATCGCTCAGTGGGGACGACTCCACTATCGTCGACCCTAACGAGGAAGTGGCTGATATGGCGGAAGTGGACAGCGACGGCTTCAAGGTGGTGAGTCATCGGAAGCAAAGAACGGTCGGAATCCCAGTGATAGTTTTACCAACAGAGAAAGGTGCTGATTTTAGAGAGCAGAACCCTATCAGACTCTTCGAAGCCATTAAAGTGCTGCTGGGATCTGCTCCGATTCGCAGTCGCTTCACTACGCAAGGTGCTCTTCATCTAGATATCGCAACGGAAGAGCAAGTTGACGTTCTTCTCCGGTGCTCTCAGCTTTGTGACATAAGAGTTAAAGCCCGGTTGCCCCACTCCTACATGACGAACACATGTGTTATTAGGGGAGTACCAGTGTGGTATTCAGAAAGCGACCTTCTTGACTACTTGAAACCGCAAGGTGTATTGCACGTGAAACGTATGATGCGCCGGGTGGAAACTCAAGAAAAAGAATGGGCAGCGAAGCCTACTACCTCTGTTGTGCTAACGTTTGCTCCCAACACCGAGCGCCCAGAGAAAATTAACCTCGGTTTCACCAAGCATGCAGTCAAAGAATTCGTTGAAACTCCTCCCCGATGCTTTAAGTGCCAACGCTTTGGGCATGTAGCCAAAGTTTGCATCAAAGATCAACGTTGCAAACGATGTGGTGGCGCCCACGATTACAAAGCCTGCAAGGCAGATTTTGCTTGCGCTAATTGTGGGGGCGACCATCCAGCGAGTTTCGGTGGCTGCCCCTTCCGTGTAAGCGCCTTACACCGTCGAGTGTCCTTCATTAGTGGTCCCAAACCACGACCTACTGAGAAGCCGACACCTGGAAGTGACAAGTTCCCTGCGTTAGAGTCGGAAGTTGAGTTCCCTGCGTTAGAGTCGGAAGTTCGTGGCTTGGTAACAAGCGACGTCAGTGAGCGACCTGACCCTAGCAAGACGGCAAAGTCCTCTGTGAGTGAGTCGGTTGTTCTATCTGCTTCAACCAAAACTGTCCAAGTTCCTCAGCGACCAGATCACAACCAGACTCGAAGACAAGGAGGACATCCCCTTGCCTCAAAAGAGACGAAGAAACCAGCTGCAGCGACGAAGAGTGAGTCCCAGTCCGCATCTTTTGTTGAAGTGGTGAGGCAGTGCGTTCAACAAAATAAGGAGCTCAAAAATCAGGATCTGTCCGACCTTCTGCGAGTTCTGTTTGAAGTCCTCCGCTCCTATGTTCAAGCGATGCAGGCTGGCACCCTGAAGACCTTTCTACAGCTCGTTCTTTCGTTTGAGTCCATGATTACCGCCTTCGCAGCGAACTTTGCCTTATAATATGGCTAGTTTTCTTCAACCTCGTGCAACCAAAAATCACCGAAAAGTGCCGTTTATTATGCAATGGAACTGCGCTGGGATTCTAAGTCGATTAGCAGAACTGAAATTATTTTTGAAAGAAACTTGTGTTCCAGTATTGGCGCTCTCGGAGGCTGGCCTACCAAGGGGGAGATCTTTGACTGGATATGTTGCGCACAAGAATTGCAGCATAAAGTCATTTCCCACAGGAAGTGCCGCCCTTTACGTACGAAGAGAGATTCCTCATGTGGCTGTGAACGTTACCGATCTTTGCACCGATAGCATTGAGGTAGCGGCTGTGAAGATACGGCTCGGCTTTCGAACTCTTTCAGTTGCATCCGTATACGTGTCTCCGCGGAAGAAGGTAGCAATGGATTTGTTTCTCCAGCAGCTTTGTGACCGTTGCCCAGCGCCCCGAATTATCTGCGGTGACTTCAACGCCCATCACTCGGTCTGGGGTGACAGGAACACAGACTCCCGCGGACGCGAACTGGTAGAAGTTATCGACAGTTTGGACCTGTGCGTGGCCAATGACGGAAGTCCCACTTTCTTCCGGCCTCCCGCCTCAGCCACATCTATAGACCTCACTCTGCATTCACCTGACATTCGTGTGAAGTGGTCAACTGCACCTGACCGCATGGGAAGTGATCACTACCCAATTTTTGTGTTTACTGCCGACTTCAATACGCGCGGCACTAAAAGAAGCCATGTTGTTAATTGGGACAAATACAGAGAGCAACTTGCACGTGTTTCTGGAGATGTGATAGAAAAAATGATTTATGGCAAGATGGCAGCTACCACGGCGGTCAAGTTGCCTAATCATTTTCCGACTCCAGATTTAAAACTCAGGAACCTTTGCGCAGCGCGCAGAAGGGCGGAGCGACAAATGATGCGGAAGAAGGACGACAGATCCTTGAAGACGACCTATAACAGGCTTAACTCTGCCATTCGTCGCCATACGAACAAGCTCTGTAGGTCGCAGTGGGCGTCCTTCTGCGCCAGCTTGTCTGTTTTTTCACCAATGACGAGAATTTGGCGAGTCATTGGCAGCCTTGCTGGTGATTCTCGTCCTCGTAAGCCTTTCGAAGCGCTTGCACTGCTAAAGCAGAAACCTCTCGCTTGCTTGGCAGAGGAATTTGCAGATGCATTTGTACGTGCAAGCTCAGGAATTCATCAGTGCGCTCGGCCTGCAACATCTACGTCTGTTATGGACGCCCCGTTCACACTTCGAGAGCTACAGACAGCACTCAGCAGCCTGCGGCGTCGATGTGCACCAGGTCCTGACGACATTACCAACCAGATGATGCAGAACCTACCTCTAGAACACCGGAAGATGCTCCTAAGCTTTCTCAATCGAGTATGGGAGACTGGCGACGTCCCTCCTTCATGGAAGGTGGCTTGTGTTGTCCCAGTGCTGAAACCCGGCAAAGAAATGACAGACTTGGCCTCGTATCGACCTGTATCATTGACGTCGTGTGTGGCTAAGCTCATGGAGAAGCTGGCAAGTAAGCGTTTATCATGGTGGCTTGAAGATAGAAGGGCTCTGCCAACATGCATGACTGGATTCCGCACAGGTCTAAGCGCGCAAGATAGCGTCTTGGACTTGATAAGCCACATTGAACATCAAAGAGCTTTCGGCCTCTCAACACTAGCTATTTTCCTAGACGTATCAAAGGCTTATGATAACGTACTTCAAAGTTCAGTACTAAATAGCTTGATGGACATAGGCGTACAGGGCTATCTTCTGCGCTTCATTCACTCACTTATCAGTGATCGTAAAATCCAAGTGCGGTTAGGAAGTACCATAAGCACCGAAAGGGCGGTATCGCGAGGTGTACCTCAGGGAAGTGTTCTTTCCCCGACGCTGTTTAATGTTGTAATGGCTGGTCTTCCCGCTGAAGTGCAAAAACATTGCAGGCATATCCATATGTCGATATACGCGGACGACATTTGTATTTGGTTAAGCGGATATCAACACAAGCGTTTAGCTCTGATAGCTCGACAGGCCTTACTTTCAGTTCAAAATTACCTTCAAGGTGTAGGGTTGACTCTCTCGGTGGAAAAATCTGGCTTCATCATGTTTCCAGGTAGAGGAAGACGGTATGCGCGGCTGAAGATAGACATTGATCAATCTTGCCTTCGTCAATTGAAGTACAAACGCTTTTTGGGCGTAATTATTGACTACCGTCTACAGTGGCGACGAGCTGTGGACTCTATTGTGACATCACTATCTCCGCGTCTCAATGTGATCCGTAGAGTTGCAAGTGAGCAATGGGGAAATCACCCTTCTTCAATGATCAGGCTGCACGATGCACTAGTGACGAGTCGAATAATGTACCAGCTCCCTTTAATTTCCCCCTCACTATCACAGCTGGAACGACTTGAGGTTTTGCACAGAAAGGGCCTAAGGAGGGCTCTTGGCGTTCCGCAGTCTGCTCCTAATAATGCAGTACTTTATGAGTCTCTATCGAGGCCTCTTAGCCTAGTCGCTTCACAAAGGCTATTGATGCAAATTGGCCGCCTCAAACAGACGATAGCCGGTCGAGCCCTTCTACAGAGCCTTCGAAAGAGATCCGAGTCCCGAGCGTACTTGGCCCTTAATACTATTGGTTACCTGGGTCTTGACGCTAGAGGTCGAACTAAGAGGTTGAATCCACCTTGGTCTTTCGCGAGCCTCGATTGTTCGTTAACAATTCCTCACGTTCGTGCTAAGCGGAGTTCTCCTTTGGCGGCAACACGTTCGCTCGTACTGGAACATCTTGAAACTGAATATGCACGTCATCTTCAAATTTTTACTGATGGCTCTGTGGACAAGGTCAGAGGATCTAGTGCAGCTGCTTTTCATATTCCCGCTTTAAAGTATGATTGGTCGGTTCGCTTCACTACAGTCGTGTCCTCCACAACGGCCGAAAGCGTTGCCATTGAGGCAGCCCTAAAAAAGCTACGGCTTTGTACGCCTCAACCCGTAGTCATTCTTACAGATTCGAAATCCGCCCTTCAAAGGTTAGAGTATGGGTTCCCTACTGATGCTTTATGTCTAAGCTCCCTACGCTCGGTGCACACTCTCCTTATCAAAGGCTTCTCGATACGATTCCAATGGGTGCCCTCGCACATAGGTATCATAGGCAACGAGATGGCGGACAGCCTTGCCCATAGAGCGCTGTCTGGGAATCCTTTGAGAAAAGTGCCTCAAGAGGACAAGAGACTCTTCAGAGAAGCGGTGTCGTGCCACTTCCACTCTTTGTGGAGCTCACCTCACAAGCCATGTGTGACTAAGGGTCTCAAAAGAAACCAAGCCACTTTACTGCTCCGCATTCGCACGGGCTCTGCTCGTACCCCTGCGTGGATGTGTAAGACTGGCCTGGCGTTGTCACCATTATGTTCAACGTGTGGTGTGTGCGGTGACATAGAACATTACCTTATGTGCTGTACTATGTATGACGCGGAAAGGAGCGTGTTATTCGGGTCCCTCAAGAGGACAGGAATTCCCCACAGTTCTATACAGGACATTGTTTTCCCGCGCGGGAACCGGTTAGATAGGAAGGAGGTTTCTCGCCTTCTTTTAAATTACCTGCAGGACACGGATTTGGCCTCCACATGGTGACCTTAGGTGTGACTATGTGTAGTGTAGTTGTGAGGTCTGTGTCTGATTTATATGATTTATGTATTTTAAGTGTCGCTACGGTGGAGCAATTGCCGGCAGCTACTGCAAGGCTAATCCCACCAGTAACCTACAACCACTCAACTCAACTCAACTCAACTCAACAAAAGTTTCGTCTGCTAAGCTAACTTTGCTGAGAGAGCTTGGTTGTGCATACAGATAACAGATCTGTACGCTTCCATCAATGACATCAAGCAGGACGAAGGCGAGCCTATGCAGTTCAATGATAAGAACTGGCGATGCTTGACCTGAGTACCCTAGTGCCACAGAGCTTCATACTAACATTACCAGAGTGAAATGTGGCGCCAGTGCCTCATGACTCGCATGTATGGCGGTTTATCTTACATGCAAATTATGGCCAGATAAGCTTTGACTTTACTTTGTCCTTCTGACTTCGAACATTCTTATAGATTTTTATCGCTCAGATGTCTCTTCCGGTTAGCCTCTACGCGTTTTCTATGTCCCGTGTCTCTTTTTTTTCCAGCAATTTTGACGTAACCAATTCGTTATCTGACGGGGTTTAATGTCATTTAGCCATAAGGTGACATTACCTAAATAGTTTCAAAACCACTGCCTACAGAATTAATTTCTCAGAATATCGAAACAAGTACACCCGTGGTGAGCATTGATGCCTTAATATTGCCAAGATTTAACGACATGTACACGATTAATTGTTCTGTTTATTTGTGCACTGCAAATCGCACGATAAAATCAATTTCTGTAAAGAAACGTTGCGAAGCGAACGTATCCGGCAACTGACCCTCCAAAAAAGGAAGAATCTGTATTGTCCTTTTCCCATTGAATCCGTTCCAAATTATGGAAATATCCATGTACCACCCATGATTAACAATGAGCACGATTAAACGATTGCAGAGTCAGGTTTCCCTCAACTAACCTTGCCACAAAAGTATGTTTTTCTTTCTACAGCCTTGATTTTATAGGAGCGTGGACCTTGCAGATGAAGTCACAGCCAATGCGCGGATTGCGCAATATAGCTACATTTTTGCGCCACTTGTGCATTCACCTTGGGCGAGAAGCGAAGACTGTTTGTCGTACGTAGTGCTACAAACAGGATTTTTTCCGCACTGCATTCCAAGATTTCGCAGAAATTCTGCTTTTTCACAACTCTCATGCTCCGTAATCATTAAGAATTCCTTACTGCACTCGTATTGAGTGCTCTCAAAAACCAAAGAGAGAGGAGCCCAACATTGTCGCAACACCCGCGGTAGTAACGACATTCTTTATTTGTTCGCATTGCCTGCCTTGTGCAGTGTAGGACTACAGTATGTGTACCTCCTTGACCATGACAGTACACATCAACAATAAAGGTGTGCAATTAGCCTTCGTTTTCTGCCCTCTGCTGTCCTCTGTTGTTATCCAATGTTATTCGGTATTAGTACGATAGATTGCCCCCTTCAACACAAGCGGGGGACGTCAAGCGGCGATTGCACGTGCTGCTTTTTTTTTTAGTGGTATGGAGGCAACGGGTATATCAGTATGATCAGAAATACTTAGCGGCACCTTCTATGGATACCAAAGTTCACTAAAAGCAGCCTTCACCAAATTTTATTACTGGTGCGGTTTTTTGTCCCGAAGCTCCGGTTTGGCTATAAAGGCACGCCGTAGTGTGGGCCTCCGTAATAATTTTAACCGCATTTCGGGTTGTTAAAACGTGGTCACCTTATTCCACGCTGAGAAAGTGGAAAATGGCACGACATTGGCCGTTATCGAAACATGAGAAAAAAGAAAACACTGCTGCCGCGTGATGGGGAGGGGTGTCGGGTGTTTGTCACTGCACGCATTGAACAGACGAGCGCTCTCGCTCTTGCCGATGCTAGGGTTTTCTGTGCTGCCGGCGTGCCCATTAAAGGCGTCGAGGCTGGCCCTATAAATCCAAGGAGTTTCTTTAGCTTTACCTATATAAAGCGATCACTCAGCCTGCTCACCTGACGAAGAAGAAGGACTTGCATAGGGGTTCAGTAGCGGGGGAAAATATCAATGATGGAATACTAGTTCGTCACACGTACCCGGGTGGTTTCTGGCAGCCGCAAAAATAAAACGAAACATGAACCTCGTAGACAGACGGCTATACGACTATCTAAGTCTTTGTGTCGTTTAGTTCTTGCATGTCATTAGTGTCTCGTGATTTGAGCTAGGAGTAGATGAAGTGATTTTTTTCCGCAGTTTGAATGCGCTTTCACTTTCGCCATCACCCCCCTTCGTGGCTATTAGTCTTAACGACGAAGCAGCCTTCGATTCCTCGTGGAGACGTGAATATTTGCCTTCCTCTTCTTGAAACTAACAGTCTCTCAGACTCACCAGCCCAAACTGCCGAGCAGCGACAATCACTGCTGCTTCCACATTATTTTACAGGTTTATAGATACCCCCTTTTCCTTTCTCTTTCTAGAGAATTAACGCAAACTTCGATGCCATAAAAACACCGTCAGTCGAATTGCGACGGAAATCTTGCAGCGTGACGGCAACGCTAAGTTGAAAACCTACCATCACCATCTTTGGTAGGTTGGACGGTCATGTTGAACCCCCCAGTGTACTGTTTAACCATTAAGCAATGTGCACTCTACATAAAGGTTAAAACAAGAGTTAATGCGCATGCAGACAGCACAACTTACTTGCGAACGAAAACACGCAGAGGTTCGCAGATGGATCAAAAGACAGTTTGGTGCATACGTTACTGGTCCTCAACTGCTTTCCATTGTGCGTCGGATTGCGAAAAAAGCCCCTGCAAATGAGAAGGAAAGGGTCTTATCTGAAAGAGTGGGCTGCTTGTCGAAGCGGGATACAATAAGTTCTGGATTCAGAGAGGGAATATTGCATGCCGTTGTAGAGTACTTCACGAGCAACCAGCTTAGCCTGGTGCAGTCCGACAAGGAATGCAGCTTCGCTGTGATCACCAATGGTCCGTAAGAATAAAAAGCCGTTCAAACTATTGAGAATAATTTCAGGCGGGTAGAACTGTTGCCAAGAAGAGCAAAGGCACAAGCGATCGGACTTTTAAAGCAGCTAAACCTTGCTAGGTTGGCCATAAGCGGGGTAGATTGTAAGGAAGATGTTCTTCATGTCTTTTTTTCTGCGAATACCCATAAGCCATAGGCTGCTTTTAAAGCTATTGTGGCAGAAGGCGGCTCGTGGCAAAAGGTGGTGAGCAGTTTCCTACAGAGTGCTTTGAAAAACCTGGTTACCACAGACCATTTTGGTGTTCAGTTCTCTATGGGCGTTGTCGAAGTGCTGCAATGCAATTAGCTTTGTGCCAATTCCGCGTTGTCTATTGACATTGAGGACCTTTTTTATTCTATACCGACAGTTGATCTATCTTAATTGTTTGTGAACTAATTGAGCAAGAAGGAGAGTTCACGTTTATCAACTCTAGCTATTTAATAGCCGATTCTTTTATTGATCTTCTTTCGTTCTATCTGGCCAGCACTGTGGTTTTATTTAATGACTCGCTTTATGTTCAAAGTAATAGAGTTTGTATAGGCTAAAAGGTAGCTCTCGTGCTTTGCCAGATATTTGTATAAAAACTTGACAACACGGTTACTAGCAGGCTACAGAAAGCAATGATCGTGAGGGCTTTTAGGTATCTTGACGATTTTTTACTGCTTTTAGACCTTGATCAAAATGACAACATTGACTCGCTTGACGAACAAATTTTAAGGACTTTTGAATCATGCTCTCGGTTTTGCTTATGAATTTTACCCAAGTCACTCGACGCTGTTTCTAGACCTAGTGGTAAATTTTCGTAGGAGGGTCATATAATATGGCGTTACGCACCAAGAACAAAAAAATAGCGCTGCTTCCTCTTGAATCTTGCCACTCAAAACTTGTGAAGAGAGGTATTCTTGCCTTGTGCCTCAGAATGCTTTAAAGAATAGTTATGCCCATTCCATGCAGCTTAGTTCCATGAGCAAGTAGCCAGGCTAATTTCCGCAAGGTACCCAGTATCTTTGTTGATGGCCGTGGCTGAAACCGCGTTTAATAAGATGAAGAAATTTAACAGGTATGGAGCGAATAACGGAGCCGTTGTCCCAAAAGCGTTCAACACAATAGTGATTCCATATATACATGGCAGTTCTCACAGTCTCAAGGAGGTGGCCACTAGGAATGACGTTGTTTATATGCGCCATGCAAGCTCTCCAGGCTTTGCAAGCGCATCGCACCAAGCAAAACGGGCCCTAGCAGCATCTGGAGAAAGAAGCACGCCAACATGCACACAAAATGCGCGGTGTCAGTCGTGTACCGAATATCTTTGTCATGTGGACGAGTGTATATCGGTCGGACTGGCCGATGTATAAATGACAGGCTGCGCGTTCAGTTTGATGGCATGCGTTACTGGTCCTCAACTGCTTGCCACTGTGCGCTGGTGTGCAGAAAAAAAAGCCCCTACAAATGGGAATGAAAGAGTCTTATCTACTCCCCACAGGCACTGATGGCAACATACGCAGCAGCAAAGCTTCGCATATTAGCGCGTGATGCCACACGATCCACTCGACACTCCACACGATTCACTCCACACTCGACTGCAACGACTGGACCCATCCCTACGACTACCCATTCCATCTGGACTGTCCCGAATCGAGACAACTGTTCTCTGCCGACTATGGCTAGGAGTATCTTTCACGAATGCATTTGCTTGTCGCATCGGAATGACTGACAGTGCTACCTGTGACAGTTGCGGTAGCGAGGAAACAATCGAACATATCCTCTCTCATTGTCCTCGCTGCAGCTCCCAGAGACAGTCGCTCGTGACGGCGTTGGCACGCCTCGACGACAGGCCGTTTTCTGAGCAGACAATCTTGGAGTGCCGGCTGATGCGAACTTCACACCAGAAGGCGGTGAAGGCGCGACTGAGGTTTCTCCGGTCAAGCGTTGTGTGCGTGTGCGTGTGTGTGTGTGTGTTTTCCCTCCCCCACTCTTTTCATGTGAGAGCATTTTTTAAAAGATATTTCTGTCTATCTTCCGGTATAACTCCCTGCCTTTCTTATTTCCTTTATATATATATATATATATATATATATATATATATATATATATATATATATATATATATATTTACCTTTGCACTGCAAGAGTTGTGGCTGAGCGCCAGATTTCATACCAGTACGCATTACTGGCAAAGGAAAGAATAAGCATGAACGGGAATATGGCGATAAGATGCCATGTCCAATGGAGATTTTTCCGGCTTTAGCAATGATACCAGCCGACTTAACTTCCATTGCCGGGGAACTGTACCTCTATGATTAAACTTACAGTTGTAAGACCAGTGCTTGTCTTGAGCAGTTCTTCTTTTTTGTCTTCGCGTTTTACCGCTGGTTTCTTTCACCTACGCGGAGGAACAAATGAACCACTCAGAATGGTCTGTTCTGCAGTTGCCATACAAGGCCTCGAACAGGGAGGCAGATTTTTGCGAATGAAAAAAAAAATAGCGTGAGTGTTCCAGTGTGTTTTTTCGCGCGTCTTGCCGTTGAAGCAAGTAAACTGACTGACACTAACGATATACACGTCATCTCGAGGGATGTAATATCACGTGGCTCTGAGCTTGAGGCCTCGTTCAGTGAGGCCACGAGATTGAAAAAGGGTAAGTCAAACATGTTCGTTAATTGTACAAGATGTTTACATTGCGGGTCGTTTTTGAAACGCTGCGTGGATACCACTCTGGAGGAATCTGTGCTTAATAAGAAGCGCTTACGGTGGTCAGAAATAGCTGTCGGTAAATACAAGTGCAACTTGTATATAGAGAGCTTTGTCATTCAGTTAGGGAAATATCTGCCAAGCCCTATGTGAAGGAGAAAATGCATGCATTATATGTCACCGAGAAGTTGTCCTTCATTTAGCAGTATGAAGATCTGGAAGCGTTTCTTATACTTGTAGCAGTAACAGTCACACTTCAAAATTCTACAATAAATGTGCATGTCAACCCTTCACGTAGGACGTTGATTACATTATGCCAGGAATACAACAAAACACAAAAAATTACACAAAGCCCGCGCACTAAGGGAATCGACATTATGCGAGGAATTTTGCAGGTAACTGCCTACCCGATATCGCAAAGCGTAACCACATGGATCAATGTGTTTGGGCACGTTCGTGGGTTCCATCACACAACGACAGCAGCAAGGCGATGACGAGGGCAATGAAATGCCTATTTGACGTCTCCGGCAAAGAGACGTTACAATTTCTTCAGCTATGGCCTGAGTAACCTGGGCCGATACCGAACGCGGTGCTATGCCACATAATGTCTCAGGCTCTAGCCGCCACGAGGGAAGATAGGTGAAACTGGCGCACTCTTGTTTTTATAAGCAACTTGCTGCTATGCTACGTGACGCGCTTGAGGGATAGTGGTCGGGTTGATAATTGTTCATGTGTTGCATTTATGCATCTGTGGACTCATGAAATGTGGCGCACACGCACGTGCGTCGCTTTTTTAAGCAACTTGTTGCTATGCTACATGAGGCATGATGATGCATGATGCATGCAAAAACTGTCACAAATCAACGAAACCTGCCATTGCGCTTCTGAAAGAGGACATGATATCATATTTCAGTGGCTGCCGGGACATCGTGGCATCGTTGGTAATCACCTCGCCGATGACGCTGACCGACGTGCCCAGGCTGGCTCACCGACACTCCTTATACCTTTATCCAGAGTCGACGCTGCAAGAGAGCTTCGCAGTCTCGCTCGTACAATCACGTTAGGTTGCTGGCATACACCACAGAACTCTAAGTGTCGTTTACACAGCCTCGACCCATCACTGAAACTTATATTACCAGCGAACCTTCCACGACGTGAGGCAACACTGCTGTGTCGGCTGTGGGTAGGAGTAGCATTCACCAACTCCTACACCTATCGTATTGGAATGGCGGATTCACCAATGTGCGCTAAGTGCAAGTGTGAAGAGACCATCAGTCACCTTCTGTGCCACTGTTCTCGCTTCGATAATCAACGCGAGACTCTCCAGTGGGCCTTAAATAGACTGGATGACAGGCCATTTACGGAAGCGAAGATCTTGGGAGCCTGGCCTCACAGTTCACTGGCCCAGAAAGCAGTTCGAGCGCTTTTTCGCTACCTGAGGGCAACAGACTTGAGTGCCCGACTATAGACATCCTACACCTAAGTTCTCTCTCTCCCTCTTTCACTCCCCATTCCCCTCCCCACGTGTAGGGTAGCAAACTAGACTCAGTCTGGTTAACCTCCCTGCCTTTCCGTCTTCCCTTCTCTCTCTCTCTCTCTCTCGCACTGTTACACGCCTGATTAGACATACTTACTTTTTTATGTTTTTTATTTCAGCGTTAAGTTAATTTAGTTTCCATTCTCGTTATTATTTAAACAATTAAGTAAAGAAATAGAATTGTTTCCCTGGCTTTATGGTCTCTTGAAATAATGTGATTGTAGTTAGCAATTAAATATGAAGCTCCTTGGTTTTCTCAGTCTTCTTCATTATGAATTGTGCAATTCACATAATTACCAACATTACATCTTTGGAAAGATCAGATTCTAGTTGATGCAATTACAAAGTTACGCCGTTAACACTTTCTGGTTAGAATTGTTTTAATTCAAGGGAAATTTTACATTACTTGCTTCTGAATGGCTAAAGTGAGAGAAAAATTAAAAAAAAAATGTCTCCAGAATTTCTGGCTATGAATCGATGGTTTTTCTCATGAACTGCAAAAAAGTCAATGTGTTGAAAGCAACATGTAGTTCATAAGATTTTTAAATTGACAATCGCAATGGTGCGAAATATCATCACATATTATTCGAAGGTCATTTTTGGGGCACCTAAGGCAGGTTATTCGCATTAGGCAGATAGGCTCCAAAAATATAGTGCGCCCGGGCTTCACCTCAGCGTGATTGGACGCATGAACATTAGTGAAATTTCAGAGATAGCCAAATTCATCTGCGGCACAAATTCGACTTATGTAATTAGCATTACCGACACTCCCATTTCTGAAAATATTTTCGTGGTAGGTTTTACTAGGTGTGAGATATATTTTTGAGGGGTTCTGAAACACCCCTAGGGCTCCTGAAAAGACACAGTCCGCGGCTAGCATACGGCGCCGGGAACATCTCAGCCAAATTTTGCAGTCGCGCGCGGCGCGTGGAGCTCGCAAGCGGACCGCGAAGACACCTTTCTCTCAAAATCTCTCTTTTCAACGGAAGTTTTCTCCTCAATCGTTTCGGGCTGCCATATTTCGTCATGCAGCCGATTCCCATACGCAGCTGCTATTAGCCAATAGCTGACATCAGTAAACAAGGGTGTTCGGATCAGTCCGCTTCTTCCTACTACTAGTAGGTATATTTATTGACGCCGTTTAATAAATAGGCTGAAGTAAGCGAAAATCTGCTTTCGAACTTCTATAAGAATTACGTACTTCCGGAAGCATGACTATCGTCTGCTAACATTCGGTTGCGCCCACCCATCGTAGGAATGAAACTTTGCCTACACTGCTTACCGGGGTCGTAACCGCCGGGTCTCGCTAATTTCGACTAAAGTTTCGAACACTCAACTTCCCTCCAACCACGCGAAACTTAAGGTAAGACCACACGCATGCCTGTCAGCACACGCTCACTCCTGGCCGCTCCGGCCTAGGCACCTTGGCAAACATCGCTTCGTATTCAGCCATTGACAGCGCTTCGAAATGCACAAGTTGGAAGTGGCTACTACTCTTTGGTCAAGCTAGTGCAGGACAAAGCCGGTCCCCGCCACGTAGCACGGCCAGACTGGAGCACGTGAGCGCGAGTGCGCCCTCCATTCCTGTCGTGCACATAGTGAACGCGGCGCATACGCACTGCAACTGTATGTATAGCTGCGTCCTATACGTAGCGCATATACCGGGGCCGCCGCAGAGGTCCGCGTCAAGCACGCTCGATGAGCGCACTGCGGCTGGTTGATGACAACCGTATTTGGATTGTTTGCCACGTAGTAGGCACCAAAATCGGAAATAGTAGCCTCTACGTGAACATCCAAAATCAACGAACGTGTTCTACGACGATCACTTTCGGCGAAAGTGTCGCCTCGCCGGAAGTACCACCGTGAGGCGCGCGCTGAATGGCTGGTTGAGCCAAATTGGATGAGCTGATTGGCTGGTCGAGCACTACGTCACGCGAACACGATAGTATCGCCGAAGCGATTTTCGCCGAATACGTCCCCAAATTTGAAGTGCGCGCCCCGGTGGCGGAGCGTTGTGGGCACGCCCCGCTCCAGTGCAAGCTACTGCAGAAGCAGCGGGATCACCACGAAGGGCATCAAAGGGGATGATTGATTGCCAATAACTCCGCTTCTGCAGAACGTATTGCGTTTTTTTGCTGCATAATATTTCTGAAATAGTCTAGTTTAGCTACAAATGCATTTCTCCACTTCGATAAAAGGTGTTCCAGGGCCCCTTTAAACATGATTCATACAGGAATCAATGGACGAGAAAAGGTTAAGAGGAATATAAATGCACTTAGCTGACAAAGGACTTACAAAGTAATATATATTTTCTTTTCTTAATATTTGCTAAATGAAATCAACAATACATTGCAGTCACTTGTGCATCACCACAGATGCGCGAAAATATACTTATCGCAGTTGTCAGCTATAGTTCAGCGCTGGTCCTGTGTGTCCCTTTTGTCCTTGTCGCCGTCTCATTTGCGCTGCAGTTATGATTAATATCAACCAACTCGCCCAGTTTTACACTCTACTGCCTTATCTCAGTAATGCCACAAATTATCGCCAATCTCAATATCGGAAACTGCCGACATTTGAAGGCATAAAACAAAACGCATCAAAAAGGTGAGAATTGGCCCAAGTTGTAACCTATGCCATGAAACCACGAAATGTCTTAAGGGCTACGCAATCGATGTATATAGACGCCCTTTTCTTCCTCTTTTTCTTCGAGCGCAACATTTAAGTGTGCGTACATTTCTTGTGAGACTCCAGCTATTATACGTGTCTGCAAAATGCATCACACAGTCTCCTTTAATTGATTATTCCTATAAAGACGAAGAATAACTTTATTAATTTCGAACTTTTGTTCAAGGATTCAAATTCGTATTTAAATCTTCGTATCTATACGTCCTGTTGTGTTGGCCTTCCGTAGTGGGGTTCTTGGCTGTCGTCAGTTGCAACCGCGAGATTGAGCGTTATAGGGAGCTCCATCATCGCCGAAACGCTGTTTACTTGTTGGCCGCTTAGTCGACCAACCACATCTCCAGGGTTCAGACCAAATTTCGTGCTTTATTTTTAAAATTCATTTATCTTCACATTGGAGGGAATATATGGTGACGACGAGCGCCTGTGTCTAGCAATATATACGCGATAATCTGCGCATATTTGCGAAATCTATTGTACACTATTTTGTATACTGGTAAGAAAGTTATAATTGTTTGTCTAGCATTATCTACACACAAAAGTTGGCCGAAGCCACGTTGTAACCCTGTTACCAGGATTACTGCGTCACCATAACCATATGCTACCCCTTCCTTCCTCCACTCTCCTCCCTCCTCCCTCCAAAGGCAGGACCTTTGAAAATATATCCTTCGTAAACTTTTGAATACATTATCGGAGTAGCAAGGTTTGTTTTCCACAGAATTACGCTGTATACAAAAAGTTGTCATAACTAAAGATGTTTCAAGGGCGTTTTGTTCCACACATTTTGGCCTCTTAAGCGGAAAATTATTTCGAAGTGTAGTTAGGAAAATATTACTAATGGCGTGTGTCGAATCCCTTTGTTGTGGTTCATGCATTCATAAAATAAATTTCTTTGAAACACGAGCTGCTTAGGTAAGGAGGAAGCAAAGGGCCTCGTAGTATAGAAATGCTACTGCCTGTTGCGTTAGGAATGCAAATGCCTCTTTTGGTACCCGACTAGGCTTGGATCTTTGGCGCTCCCCGGATTGCAACAAACGAGGAGAAGGGGAACCAATCGGGCCCGATTTTTGTTAGTCACAGCTAACATGACCTTAAGCGCGTCAAGAAAACAATATTTTTCTTCTTGTGACTACTGCAGCACTTCGATAAAGTGAAAGACCTGATGGCACAACTGCCACTCGCTAAGGCAGTCCCCCTCGCAAGTATAGGGCTAAGGCATTAGCATCCCGGCGCCACAGCGTGTAGACCAAAAGATACAGCCCAGAAGGAAGCATATATTCGCAATTTGACAAGAAAATTGGCCTGTATCAAGACGGATGTCTTGCGCCTCGCTGCCGCAAATGGACCCGTGGAAATGCACGCAGTTCTTCCCTGAGGTGTTGGCTCGGGCGAAGAGTTCTTCCTTCCGCACCCTTCACGCATACATGATGGCTGATGCATATATATATATAGTGCCCTACAAGGAGAAGCAGCGCGGTTTTGTTATTACAGACAATTTATAGAGCTCCGAAAAATATGGCTCAAGTAACGGAAAGAGTGGCAGCGCGCGTGATGCATTCTTGGCTGTATTTTTTCTTTAGCTTCCTCGCCCTTTGAAGACAACAAAGTAGCAGCAGCCAGTGATGAGCGAAAAGGAAAAATCCGAAAGAAGACTTTTCTACTTCATTTTGTTGCCGTAACCGCAGTGTTCCAACCAGTGCGAATGACGCGTAAATATCGCTGTCAAACCTGCACGGACTGAAAAGCAGTTTTTCTAGACCTATTTCTTAAAGTTTGTTACCTTCACATAGGTCACTTTTGTTACTCAGCCTCATTTTTTTTTAATTTGCCATACCTGTGTCGTAAAACGCTGACAAATGAAACAGCCACTTCTAAAAAAATCGATAAGGAACCGGAATACAGTAGGCTTCAGCTTCGAGTGCAGGAGTTTCTAAGATCATTGAACACTTGAAAATTGTCATGTAGCGATGCTAAACAATTCGCACGCTGTAAAATTCATCACCGTCTACTTCCGTACCATGTTTAGGGATTGTGATTATTTGCTTGAAATGAATTCCCTAGATCTTACATGTGCGAATAATGGCCTCATAGTGAATGAAAACTTAGCAGGAAATGCAAGTAAGCCTAGGCCATTCAATTCATTTTGTATACAGCCGATGTCATCGGCCCATTATCGGCCGATGAGGAAGGCTCAACACTACGTGTTTAAATATGCCATACAGCTGTCTCTTGAACCCAGAAACTACTGCTAAGAGGCTCACCACAGTTATCTGACACTCCGCGTCAGATTATCAGCAAGCACAAAGCTGCCACATATGCGTCCTTTGCTCATTGCTTTTAGTATACTACAAGTATCCAGCAGGTAATGTGTGACAACATTAAGTGAATTATTTTTATACTCCCTTTAGAACATCCAACGTACCCATGTACTCCTTAAATACATTCCTCACTCCCTCACCTCCGCACCTGGATACGCAAGGGGGATACACTCATGGGATGACCCGACGCTATTCGATGTACAACAGTTTCTTTGTAAATTAAGTAATAAATCAAACAATAGGAAATTTTAAAAAATAACAAAAGTCATTCAACGAAAGCATAGGATAGAACCAGTATACCCGCCATGGTTGTTTATGGCTACGGCGTTGCGCTACTAAGCACGAGGTCGCAGGTGAGGTACTGAGTGAGGTAGTCTAAACAGGTTTCTGTGATGGGAAAACGGCCCCGCGGCAGCTCAGTTGGTAAGAGCATAGCACGCGTAATGCGAACACGTGTTTGTATCCCACCTGTGGTCAGTTTTCTTTTTTCATTCACTTTCATTTTCCATTTATTTATAATTTCTTTAAATCAATTAAGAACTACAGATAATGTCCCGAAGCTGTCACTGTTTGTTTTCTTTTTATGATATGACTAATAAAAATGGGGCCCCTCGGTTTCCATTTTTCTCGTCCATATATATATATATATATATATATATATATATATATATATATATATATATATATATATATATATATATATATATATATATATATATACACACAACAGATGCCTTGCTGGCCACAGCTTGCACGACTTAGGAGGCGACTTCTGCACGGTGTCGCCTGACTTCTGAACAACAACAACAAAAACACACACACACACACACACAAACACACACAACATTGAAGTGGCCACATTATATGATGTACTATAGGCTGCAAACACGAACTCTACTTTGGCTCTGACACCTAAACCCCAGTCACTGTACGGATAAAAACTGCCACAGCTAATGGCCGACTTGAACCTGAAGCCACGATATTTTTCTATTCACTTTCGTATCAAGGTAATTAAAAAGAAAATGTTAACGTTCTGTTTCGGTTTCGGTTTACGGGAAAGTGGCGGTTCTTCCGTTTTCTGTATTCAGCCGTCGATTCAGTTCTGGCCTGACGTCGTTGTTCTCCTTTACGTACATTGCCTATCGCCGCCAGCATCAACATTCATTTAGTGACATGAATGCTGATCACTGACATAGCCCTTTCTACTTTACCCCCTGTACGTCTACCACATTCTTATTTGGTCCTCATCACCGCGTACGTACGTCACTCCTGCTGTTACCGAATTTGTTGGATTGGCCCTCAGCTTCACGCTTCGCTCATTCTTATCTTCCCTGTTTCTGCTCTTTTACCCGCACACGTGCGCCACTCGCTATCACCATGCACAAGCGATAACTCCTCCTAAGGAATGTGGGTGCTCGTGTGCACATTCTACAGCCTGGTAATGAAACTCATTTCTCCCGCAGCAAAGCTTTTCGTGAGTTAGCTCTAGAAAATTATCTTGCCCAACTAAACACTGCTCTATTGCCTCCGTCACTAGGCGGGTTGCTATATTCGATGAAGTTGTTGATGGCGCGATTCGTTCGCAACATTGTTGTACCTTTTGAAGTTAAACAGTCGGGAAGAGCCGCGTGATGGCCCCTCCAGGTACATAAAGGATCAGCATCTCTAGAATCGTTCGATAAAGTGGTACAAGGTCTGCCGTCTCGTAATTGGGCGTCCTTGCGGCCGTACGAATTGTCCGAAATGAATGACACGCCAAAGGTATAATGCAGCCACAAAGAGGTGGTCTGCAAGGTCTCCGGATAGGTCTTATTGTCAAATGCCGCTAACTGCAATCGCCAAACACGAAAGCAAGTCCTGTCCTCTTCAGGACGCGACAGAAGTGTTGCGTTATATCGGTGCAACGAAACCGAAAAGCGTTTTTCGATCTGCGGGCACATAATCTTCGCGTCGCCTAATGAGCGCTGTGGCCAGCTTTATGATAAACGCATTAACCGAGCATGGTTTCATCTGGTAGCACAGTAGTGAAGGCGCACTCTCTTGCAGCATTTGCCTTCGCAGTAATGGTATACATCGCAACAAAATAATAGCGGCTTCGACGGCAGCGCGCAACTGCACCCCCTTTCCCCGAAGCGTAGCGCCGCGGACGCCGAAGACGAATTGGGGAACGCCAGGAAACCGTCACTGGAGGCGGCCAAACAAGCGGCGGCGAGGCCCGGCCCTCCTCTCCGGCGAAGGAGCGGCCCCCGCCTCGGTTGCAGGTAGGGTACGTGCCAGTGCGCCTTCTGATATAACTAGCAAAGGCGGAATGCACACGCACGCACGCACGGACTCCCATAGCGAGGAGGAGAGCGACGGCATAAACCGCGAGTTATTTTCCGCAGCTTCCGAGACGGCTTTCTCTTTCGCGGCTCTTTTTGCTAATTCGCCGGACCGCGCTTCCTTCCTCCGCGGTCTAAATCAGAACGGCGCGATCGGCGGCGAAGCAAAACACAAGCATCGTGCGTGGCAGCTCCTCTCTGAAGACAGGTCTTGAGAGAAGGCTCTGGACTCACCGAGGTCGTCCTGTTCCGTCTCTTCTGATGATGCTGCTCTGCCGCTGCCGCTTTGTGTTTTGCTACTGGCTCTCCCTTTCAAAGGGAATGGCGCGCGATGTCCTGCGCCCCTCCTCGCTCCCGCACCTGTCCTGACGAACCGCGTTGCGGGACCGTATATAAGGACCTAACGGTTCGATCGGCAGGCATAACGCAGCTTGCTCTCATCGCAAGGCACAGCAGCCACGAGCAGCATGAAGTCTACGGTGAGTCCGGGCCTCGCCGTCGTACGGGACAACACGAGGGCCACCGCGTCCGCCGAGCTCGGCGTCGAGGGTTCGGCTGCGCAGAGCTTGGCGCCTAAAGGGTGGCAAAGACGCTTAAGGCGCCAACGCGGCCTGGAGCAGTGGATGTCTCGAGTAGCCGCTGCGATGAGAATGCTTCCTTGGTGCAGGGATGGTGAAGAAACTATGGGTCGCTTATGTCATGGCGCAGCATCGGAGAGCATCAAGCGTTAACTTAGTGCAAAACAGCCTTTCCCAGTGGTCTTGCAGATTGACAAGGGTGGTTGTACCGTCTATGACAGGCGAATATGGCTAATGCAATTATATTAATTACTCCAGGGCTCTAGTGCACTAAGTCACTTTTCAAACGAAGCGCGACAAGTCTGTCTCAACAGGCATTAGAAGTGTCAAACGGGCTCAGCGACTCTACGTTTCTGTATAAGCTTAACTAAAATTAATACCGGAATTGGATTGTTGACTTAATAAGACCTGATTATGCAGACTGCTGTTATAACGCAGAACACTATGTGCTATTTGAGATGGACGAAATTTATTATTCGCGTGTTCTGCTTCCACGAGAACAAGATTCAAATTCAAAGTGATAAAGCCGGTGTCATCTGTACACAAAAGGTATATGATATGACCGCATTACTCCTATAATACCTCAGTGAACTGACGTCATTAATTTTCACTGGGTTGTCTTGTAAAACGGCGATATGAACAGAAGGTGAGAGTGCAGTTCACATAGGGATATAGCGTACTATTCATATATTAGGCAACATTAAGTGCAAAGTCCCAGGAAGTAGCAGGACACAAAAACAGAGAGAGTAAGATTTCGCACTAAGGGAGCGCGTGGTACACAATAAGCCGCACATATCTGACCACATGTGTTGCTTATTGTTACAAGCTAGTTTCATCATGAGTTGCTGACCTAGGCGTAAAAACTACCAGCACATAATCTCTAGCACTAAAGGCTCTACTGAATTTCGGCAGTGTACAGGATAAGCAAGAGGAACTAAGTTTGCTGAGAGTCTCATCCTTTTACTTTTTCTTTTAACTTCTTTCCGCCCTTCTTAAAGCACTCCAGCTCCCTTTATGTATGTAGGAATGACAGTACATACGAATAAGGAAATCACTAATTGTCAAAGGGACAGAGTAGCCCATCATGTCCCAAATCTTCCACTTCTGGAAAGACTTCGTATACTCAAAGACCGCTATACCTGTAACCACGACATCACAGCTTTGAGAATACATACACGTCTTAGAGCCTGAGTAGTGTGTGCAGGAACAGTGCCTGAAAGGTTCTTTCGTCGCAGGCTCTCCTTTGCGGTCTCCTGCTAGTCAACGCCGCTAAAGCTGGCTTCCTAGGCGGAGGTGGCGGCGGTGGTCTCGGAGGCGGCGGATACGGCGGCGGAGGATACAGCGGCGGAGGATACGGCGGTGGTGGCTATGGCGGTGGGGGCCTCGGTGGAGGGTTCGGAGGTGGCGGCCACGGAGGTGGCGGCTATGGAGGTGGCGGCTATGGAGGTGGTGGCTATGGAGGAGGTGGCTACGGCGGCGGAGGCGTAGGCGGCGGAGTGGGCCACACATCCACCTATCTGGTGCGCACCGTGAGCAGAACGCATGGTGGAGGCGGCGGAGGCCTCGGCGGCGGGTACGGCGGCGGCCTCGGAGGTTACGGAGGCGGAGGCTACGGCGGAGGAGGCTACGGCGGCGGCGGCTATGGCGGCGGCGGATATGGCGGCTACAGTGGTGGCGGATACAGCGGTGGACTCGGTGGCTTTGGAGGCGGTGGCTACGGCGGTGGAGGATCTGGTGGCGCCGCCAAGGTGATCATCATCAAGGGAGGAGGAGGCGGCGGAGTCGGCGGCGGACTCGGCGGCGGATACGGTGGATACGGCGGCGGCTTGGGAGGACTGGGAGGAGCCAGCTACGGCGGCGGCGGATACGGTGGGGGTGGATACGGTGGTGGCGGATACGGTGGCGGGGGCCACCACGGCGGCTGGCACTAAGCGGTAAGATGGCGTATAGCAACGTGCTCACCTCTGATTTTATACCAGCATAAGCGCATGACCCAGCTCTTTCGCTTAAGCTAACACAAGAAATGAAAACGTAGAGCTACTTCAGAATGTGGAATTACCTTTTCCTTAGTTTTTTTTTTATATTACGAAACTCAAATGTTAACAATGTAGTTAAAGAGGAGGCTACCTTTAGGAGGTCGCCCATTAAGTGTTTCAGAGATACCCTTGATAGTAAGATAATGCGGTACCTAGGTTAAAAGTTCATAATCTTAAGTTCAACCTAAAATGTATCACTGAGCTTCGGTCGTTACACTAGTGCTGTAGTTTCAGTTTCAGCCTTTACCAGTTTGCCGCTGATGACCCAGTGAGTGTGACGAATCCGAAATAACATACATTTCGCAGGGGGATAACGATGCTCACTGGCTTTGTCTGCAAGTTTAGTAATGGTTCACTGTAAGTTCTGCATGTTTTTAAGTTTGCTCACGCACAAAATACAGCCATAAAAAGTGTCAGTGCACCAAACACCCAAACCTAGCATCCAGCAATGTCATTCTGTATGCAGCAGGCGTCACTACTCTCCGCAGTAATTAAACTAGTAAACAAAAACCCCGCATCACCCCCCCGGCCTTTGTTAACAGTTTCGAATTCTATCCCATTAGGAAATAATTATCAACGTTGTCTGCTTAGAAAATCACAGCGTAGAAAGCACAATTTATATTCATGGTTATTTAGAATGGCCAATTAGTTGGGGAAGGATGCACAAGTGTTGATTGATGCAATGTCATTGTGCACATAATTTGTAGGCCACGCACGTATATTTCCGAAATTACTTGACACACACACAAAAAAAGCGATTGCAATAACCATTCAGATAATTTAAGCTGCCGATATTCACCTGTGATTCAATGTGATCGCCTTCTGTTTCTTTTTTTCTCTTCGCTTTCTAGGATGCAAGTGCAGTTCATGAAATGACAGCCAATCCGGCCAGAGCGTTCGCCACCCGGCAGGGGTAGCAGCGGCCACCTTATGAAGATGAGCAGACCAGACCTCGCAGATTCCAACGTGGATTGGCCATCGTATTGTTGTTTTCGTTGTTGTTCGTTGTTGTTGATTCATCCTACGCCGTTAACAGACTGAGTTCCACCAAATGAAATCTGCAGCTTGCCTTGCATGAAAAATATAGCAGGAGGCGACTCGGGCTTTCTTGTCACACGCGAAGATTCTTTAGCCTGCTCCGCTGATATCGATTTCATGGTGCTGCTTGTACAGAGAAGTGTGAACTTATCATGAGTTGAATAAAAAATAAAAAACAACTTTTTTTGTTAAGAGCATTTCGTCACCATACGTCTTGACTTCCTCAAAATGATGGCCTAGACAAGCTGTGCATGTTAATTTGAAAAGTCATCACGTATGTATGTGCTCAACCCCAAAGAATAGCATATAAAACATTCATGCGGCACAATCAGGGCAGCTAGGCTAACACGAACAACATTAGTTGCCAGAATCACTTCATTCGGTAAAAAGAAAGTTTGGTATAAATTCACACCTAACTTCCTTCCGCTCCTTCGCATAGACATTGTGTCAACAGCAAATCAGAATCAAACAACGTGTGTGATGCACTTAAAATAAGTAAATGGAAGCTACTGTAGCCGTTCGTGGCGTGCCTCGTCTGTTTATGAAAGTGTGTGATGAAAGATAAGAAATAATTGAATGAACAGCATGTTCCCGCAAGCATACTAGCAATTGTTCGTTCATTTATCTCTGTTAATTTCCTTTAGTCTACATTTGTATCTTGAACCTAGCTCTGTTTCAAAGCTGAGTGGGCCTAAGTGAATTGCCCTCTTTCAACCGAAATACAGATCAGGGCGCGTGTTCACAAACAGCTCTTACGTGCAGGCTTGTTCGTAAGAACAAATTCCAGCCAATCCTGATGCTTGAAGTAGAATTATAGAAGGCGGCCGGCCAAGGAGCCCTTACAAACGAAAGGATTCGTGGATTAGGCCGCAGATCCCGTGTTCATAAAACTGTTCTTAAGCTTTAACTGTTCGCAGCGTAGGTGCCAGCCAAACGTCATATATAGGACGCATTAGCGAAGGCGGCCGACCAAACGCAAACGGCTCTTACTGACGAAAAGCTATGTGATTTCCGTCCCAAGTTTTACTCCGAAACTATACCGATAGTGGGGAAACAGACACAAAGCCTAATTTTTAATACACGACAACCGCCCCTTACGTACGATCCTTTGCAATTAACAACAACTACACTATTCACGTATTTGCCTTCAATAGATTTTACAGCAGCTTACAGATTTTTGGCGAACAGCAATGCTATTGACCGCATGAGTGGGAGATGGAGGTTGCGAACGCTTGCGCCTCATGAAATATGATCAATGTGTAGACCTAGCAACTGGGAAGGGTACATTGTTAATTGTTAAGCTCTTTTTGGTGTCGAGACTAAAAGAGGCGAGACTTTCAGCAATCTATATAAGCAGAAACGAATAGGGCCAAATTAAAGTGCTTTAAAATTAACCACTTCGTCGCTTTCGCATAATAATAAGCGTAGACCTATATAAAATTTAATGCATGTCTTTAAAATGTGTAATGCATTGTAGCATCATGATCTTGTGGCTGTCTAATGTCTGTCTGATGCCATTTGCTGATGTATTCTTGATGCCATGGCATCCCAAAACATATTGGCCGCTGTTAGTCTCGTGCATTCGTGCTGTATGCCTTTTCGATGTTTGTGCGACATTTGACTGATGACACGCAAGTGAACTTTTACATTAGGTCCACATTAAACACTTTCATGCAGTTCATTGGAATCCTGTCACTTATAATAAGTTATGCAGTGCATTCTTATCCCTTCTGAAAGTGTGCGTATGCGAGGCTTTCGAATGTCTTTTTTTTTTTCATTTAGCGCGGTCAGCGATGGCCGAATAAATAATGAATGATTGTAAGTACATATACCTATTGCTCAAAGCTGTATAAGAAGCGACTAGGCGGGTGCCACCATTGACTTGGGATGCTTGATAAGGTCCGCATAATGCTGCAGCCCGTCGCCTTTATATTGGCACGGTGTTCTCATCCATGGCTCCGCAAACGAAGGACAATTACATGGTGGGCAAAAGTAGTTGCGCAGCTTTTTAGAAGTGTGTACTTTGAACAGTTCGGACTCTCGCTGGTCTCATAAACAAAACACAACAACGATTCCAAGCATGTTACCTGATGTTTCCTTCTTTTAGCAGCAGAGCTGTATATGGCTAGGTTACCATATAAGTTTCGTGTCTGCACACAAGAGCTTTCATCATCAATAGCTCATACCCGCATAAGCACTACTACCCCCGTAAGCAAGCAAAAAGATGCAATGACTCAAAGCCCCGTAAGGCAGAGGCTACAAGCCCTCAGCAAATTGAAGCGAACAGAGCTTACATCCTTTGGAATCACGCATACAGAACAGCATGTCGAAAACTGTCATCAGCTGCCTCGGAGAAAGTTAGTTGGGTAGTATTGAGTATGAGTTGCGACGGGGAGGCCACGCGTGGTTAGGACTCCCGAGGAGCATCTTGCTTACGAAGAGCGACGGCGCGAACTTATACGAGAGTACGACGGCGGCGTGCGGCAAACACCACGGAAAATCGTGCCTGAGAAGCCGACCGTAAACGGCAGGCCAGACGGGACCATGCGTGTCGCGATTCGGAGAATGTGGCGAAGAGACGCAACAGTTTCTTCGATGTCGAAATGCGATGTCAAAAGGTTCATGACTACTCACTTTGCGTGGGTTAGCTGCTATGACACTACCCGTCTGGTTGCTGTCGGGGACTTGAATGTGGATGTGTCATGACCGAAAAGGAGTGGTTTACACGTTTCATGTTGAAGATGTTTCGCTTGCGATGCCACACCGATCCGACTCAACCGACCACCCAGCGGCGTACGTGCATCGATTTGACATTGTGAAAGAATGTGTCCAGTTGCCAGTATGCTGATCAGTGTACATCATAGCGACCACAGAGTCATTGTGACCTACTTTACTGAGTGACAATGAGTGATGCACTGAAGTCTTCACCACAAGTTTTCTTGCCACGATTATTACAGCTCCGCTGGTCATCCACCTTCACAGGGCGGAATGACCTTGAATTTTTTCTTCAGTATGATACTGCTACGCGCGCATTGCTCTCCTCGTTGGTGATCGCTTTCACTGTTATCAGCGCCACTGTTATCCCTGTATCAACCACCAATTTAATAAAGAAATGGGTCTATTTAGTCAGATTGTACGCACTACGCAAAAACTAGCTCATTCTCGAATCGAGGTGAACGCCTCCGACTTTACTGGAATGTACAAACAGCAGCAGGGCTTCACCATTTCGATTCGAGCCAACGATCGCCGGCGGCCATGCTTGCTGCTGTTGTCACTTCAGTGTGGACTTGCTTCTGCAGGACAATATGTCCTTCACTAAGGAGTTCTGTTCCTATCATTCGACTTTCACCGAACAATGAAGGGGAAGATTATATGGGATGGTCACAAGTCCGCACAGCGGCAGATCACCTGTTAGCAGAGACGGGAACTTATACCACAAGGTTGATGGTTCATAGCCGCATGTTCCCTGTAACCTCGTCCTCTGGCGTAGTGAACCTTGGCATATACTTTCGAAGCCAAAATGCTGCAGGGATTGACCTGACGTCAAATTCTCCAACGCTTTCGACGGACCAAGTAACACCGTTCAAACTTATATTTTCAGCCCTACGTCACTCTGACAATCCCGGAAGATCAAGGAAGCTTTTCTCCTCGCATAAGCATGCATTTCATAGCACTGTATTTTCGACCGACATATGTCGCACGTGGCATGGTTCGTTTCCATCAAGGTAGGGCAGATGTCCGTATCACCAGGTTCAGCGCAGAGCACAAGCACCTCAAAATGATAATGCAGTGGCGTTCCCGAATGAGATAGCCGAGGTAATCAAGGCATTTGCACCTTCCCAATGATCACGCGAAGCTCCAACGGTGACCCTGCCCTTTCGATGCACAGACAAGGGGAGCTGCACTATCCTTTGCCAGTATCACGGCTTATCTTGGAGAACACTGATTATGAAGCACCGCTATATCAGCGACGAATCTGCAC